>NC_079215.1:39861793-40036793 GCF_029633865.1 Lampris incognitus | reverse complement strand
CCACCGTTTGATTTGACTGGTTTAACGGTTAAATTTGGGTGGGATTAAAAGTCGATTTGAGCTGGGTTAAAAGTCAATTTAATTGGCTTGAATTTGGGTTTGGGTAGGGTTAAACAGGGTTGGGGTTAGCGTTAGGATTGCAGATGAGTGGGATTACACATTCACCGTTGAACCCCACCCCATTCTGCAGGCTGCAGCCAGATACTCCTCCCCATCTGAGCAACCATGGGTGTGACGGTCTTAAAATGAGGTGGGGACAGGCGTATTGTTGGCGCATTGTTATCTTTAGGCATCGGAAAGCTATTGTTCAAGTGACCAACAAAAACCTGGTCTAAAATCAATAGCACAGTATTTTACTGTTATTTTGAAGTTGCATTATTAAGATGGTAATTTGCGCCTATATGGGCAGGTGCACAGCACGCGATATTTAAAAAAAAATACGTGTAATAATGGTTAGTCAGAATATTTATCAGAATTCCCGCAGTGGGAAGTTGGCGGCGTAAATTCACATTTGCTGCTGCCTCACCCAATACCGTCCATGATGTCTTTGTCCACGTCTGTCTAAGTTTGTCTTCGTTTGATGGTTGGGAGAGCTGGCACTGAATCGGCTGGGAGAGCTTGGTCTGCTGCATCCTGTGGGACCAGGGACCACGGCCCTGCCTGGAGCTGTGCCCAAAGAGGTAACACCGAGGGCGGTCTGACAGAACGTGGAAGCAGGGCAGGCTAAGCTAACTGCTAGCCCATGCAGACCGGCAGTTCCGATAACACAGAGGGCGGTCTGGTGGCGGCCTCGCCTAGCCATGACTGTGTTTTTAGTGTTGACGTGTGGAGTGCGGGGAGGTGTGCCGAAGGTGTCTGGCTGGGAGAGCTGAGGTTGGATTGGCTGAGGGAGCTTGGTCTGCTGCATCCTGTGGGCCCAAGCACCACGGCCCTGACCAGAGCTGTGCCCAAAGAGGCAACACTAAGGGCAGTCTGATAGGACGCGGAGGTGGAGCGGGCTAAGCTAACTGCTATCCCATGCAGACCGGCAGTTCTGACAGTCATCCTGGCTGGCTTTCTTTCTCCTGGACAGTGATTTTTTTTAAAAAATTGTTTAAATTTATGTGTTAGTTTAGATACATGTTCTTGTCATTCTTGTAGTTTTTGGATGTGTTTTTGTCTTTGTGTTGCACTGCTGTGGGCTGGGGGAAATGATGTCTTGTTTCATTTCTTGTGCGCAAGTGCATGAAATGAAAAAAAAATTCTGATTATGAATTAGCTAATCACAGTAATGAAGAATGAAGTTCCCAGCAAACATGCCTCTTTGGGGTCCTTGTGGGGCCACTGCGAGTAGGAACAGAGGGCCCACTGTGGGCAGCCCACTGTGGACCCCGTTACCGGCATGAAATGCGGGGCACATGTGGGCCCCACACTAAAGGTCCCTGGTGGGACCCCAGTGGGCAGCCCACACTCAGCCCAGAGTCTGAGTGTGGGCTGCCCACACTAAGCAGAGTGGACCCTCTGTAGGACCCATTGTGGGCCCGCAGCATGCCCATAGTATGCCCACACTTTGGGCTGGGAGCAGTGGTCCCACACGGGGCCATAGTGCCCCATGTGTACCTGGTATGCTAGTGACATTTATTGACAGCCAGCTCAAACAAAAAAATGAAGAAAATATAAATTATACGAAGAAAGAATTTATTGAAAATTGGAAACAATTGGAATTGAAAAACAAAACTATATACCAAAATTAAATGCTTTTATAAAACAGAACAACTAACATAGAACCACATTTGAACACTATAAGAATATTAAATCTAAAAAAAAAACCAAACATTAAATCTATTTATTTTTTGCTCCTTCTGCTCGTCCCTCCGTCTCTATCCCTGGCATTTCTGAGCCACATTTTGATGGCAGCTTCCACGTCGGATGCTGTGGCCCGGCTGCTTTTTGTCACAGCATCTGAAGAAAACAACAATTGAAATGTAAGTGCACAGTATGAGTTAGCCACAGGTGGAGCATTTCAACTAGTCTGGGATCAGAAGTTAAGATCAAGTTAGAAATTAGATTAGATTAATTTAGCTAGGCTAATCTGTCTTTGTATACCTTTTTTTCCCTAGTGTAATCAGAAACAAAAAATATCACAAAATACTCTTATTTGGCCTTTACAATTAAATTCAAACTTTTGATTTTGTTTCCCTTCTGAGGTCTTATTGCATATGAACATTACATACTGTATCTATGACTGCTCTGCACACCAGCATATCCCCAAAAGCCAACTTCTGGCCAGAGCCCCGCCAGCACAGTTGTTGGGCCAGTGGGGTGGTTAGCAGGCAGACAAGGATCCGTCTTGTGTTGGAGGATGCATTCGCACCCCCAACTGTTGCCAGATACTTGGCCTAAATAGAGGTAATAATATGTTAGTGTACTGACAAGACAGCACCAAACGGTAATGGAAAATGTAATGAACTTGTGATCATAGAATATGGTATGTTAGGAAACTAAATGTACCACTTCACTGTAACAGGCCTCCTCCTTCAGCATAGTTTCCACCTTGTTGAGGTCCTGCAGGTTGCCCATTGGCAGATGTATTGCAGACTATATGAGACTACAATAAGCTGCTGTGTGTGTATGCTCGCTAAATTTCTGATGGTTCAAAATTATTAAAATTGTAAAGTTGTGAGTAATAGTTAATCTGTAATTAAGTTGGTTAAAAAAACAGCATGAGCTGTTCTATGGGAACATTTAAGGGACAAAAAATTAACAAAAAAATAGTGTTCTTTCTCTTAACTATAATATGAAACAGCTGCGACAAACCAAAAAGTTGAGACGGTACTTGTCTTGTTGGATGGGCAGTTTTAGTTACGTATGGGATGGACCGGTTATACCTTGGACAACTTGTTTACATTTTACTGTAATTTTTGCAGAGGTCTGACTATATGCAGCATTGGGCATGGGCGGTAAATAAAAAGTTTGAGTACCGCTTACCCTAAAGCAGGTGTAATCTTAAAACGTTTTAACTGTACTGTCAACAGGGGGTTGACCTCAAAGGTCAAAACTGCTGTGGGCCCCGCATGGGCTAACCCACAGAGGGCCCATGTGGGCTTACTGTGGGCAAGACCACAGTTGGATTTGCCCACAGTAAGCCCACATAGGCGCCTCAAAGGGCAAAACTGCTGTGGGCCCCACATGGGCTGACCCACAGGGGGCCTATGTGGGCTTACTGTGGGCAAGACCACAGTGGGTTGCCCACAGAAAATCCTCATGGGGGCCTCAAAGGGCAAAACTGCTGTGGGCCCCACAGGTCAGCCCATGCCCATATGGGCTTACTGTGGGCAAGAGCACAGTTGGGCTTGCCCACAATAAGCTCACATAGGGGCCTCAAAGGGCAAAACTACTGGGGGCCCCGCATGGGCTAACCACATGGGGCCCATGTGGGATTAGTGCGGGTTTGCCCCTGCCCACATTGCCCCACAGTAAACCCACACTTGCCTACAGTGGGCCCGCATGGGCATGTTTGTTGGGTTGCTGTAGATGGTCTGTTCGTGCGCTTTCACTTTGCGCATGAGCAGATCTGTTTCCTCTGCAGAGAAGCTTTCTTTCCTGCTACTTGGCAAATTCGCCATTATAATAGCAATCCGCCAAAGTGCAATCGTACCTGGCTTCAAAGGGAATGGGAGATGACACTGATTGGTTTATTTCATGCTGTGCCCAAAACAAACCTATGATTAATTAAGAGACTAAGTACAACCCCTTTGCGCCTTGCGCCTTACTTTGCACTCAGATTACCCGCTGTTAAAAAGGGGGATTTGGACACACCCTAAATGCACTTGCGCCATGTGCTTCAGACTGTGCCTTTAGATTGTTAAAATATCAGAATCAGAAATACATTATTTGACAATTCATTTCATGGACTTGCGCACATGAAATGAAATGAAACCTCATTTTCCCCAGCCCATAGCAGTGCCACACAAAGACAAAAACACATATCCAAAAAAACTATAAGAACACATATCTAATCAAAAACAAAATTACTGTCCAGGAGAACGAATGCCAGCCAGGGTGACTGTTGGAACTGCCCGTCTGCATGGGCTAGCAGTTAGCTTAGCCTGCCCCACTTCTGCGTCCTGTCAGACCGCCCTCGGCGTTTCCTCTACGGGCGCAGCTCCGGTTAGGGCCATGGTCCTTGGGCCCACAGGATGCAGCAGACCAAGCTCCCTCAGCCGACAAAATGTAAACTCTCCCAGGCAGACGCCTTCTACACACCTCCCCGCACTCCACACGATAACACTAGGCCCCGTTTAGACTGAAGGCAAATCGATTTGTTTCTCAAATCTGATCTTTAGGGCTGACTGTCCAGACTGTTATTTGCAAGTGATCAGATTGGATTTGGATTTCTTCAGACTGCAGCCACATCGTCGACCGAGCTGCCTTGGTTGCTGTGGTAACGACGTAGGCGTGGGTATGTTGCACGTGTGCTGTGTGACGTAATATACTGGCGACTTTTGTGCGGACAGACAACAACAAAACACCATGGAGATATGTCATCTCACCCTTCAGGCACTGTCAAGTTACGGTGCAGAACCCCTCCGTCGCACCAGTCAATATCAGCGATAGAGGAGGCCGGTATAGACCACAATGTTCCGTGCTGCAGTCACGACAGGCTTCGCTAGGCAGCGCGAGGTGTGGTGCGACCCGAAAAGTGTTGACTGGTGGGAAAATGTAGTCCTCGCCAACTTCAGAATGCGCCGGGGAACATTTGATGTGATCTGTGACCGCCTACTGCCCAGTCTCGTATGACAAGACACGCAGCTCAGGCGGGCAATATGTGTGGAGAAGCGGGTCGCAGTTGCCCTGTATTGGCTAGCCACCGGGTCATAATACCGAACCGTCGCACATCTCTTTGGGATGGGAAAAGAGACTGTGCGTGATTGCGCATGAAGTTTGTACCGCTTTGTCTCCACTGCGAAACGAGTACTAAAGGCTTCCAGTGGGCGATCACCTGCAAAGCAACATTCGTGGCTTTAAAACAAGGTGAATATTACTTGAATATTAATATTAGCACCGCCTATATTACGGTCATAGTTGTTAGGGTTTGTGGAAGACCCCAAGCGCACGACACCAGACAGAGATGGGGTTAGCCGAAAACTGGCGTACTTTATTCCTTACACGTACAAATAGTCAAACACAGGAAGGCAATGAGCGACAAGAAAAATGGAAAGTCTAAGGGGAAAAAACTCGCGGGTAATCCAAAACGGGAACACGGCAGGATACTTCCACGGGGAAACTTTGCAAGGGAAAACATAAACCAAGGGCTGGGGTGAGTTCGGAGAGAAAAGGACCGTGAGGGAAGAGTAGCCGCTATTGCGAGGAGATTACAACACGAACTGACAACGGGCGCGTGGGAGGCCACCAAACTTAAGCCCAGCCCTGACGGCTAAGCCCGGCCCTGACGAGCTGATTGGCTGCCGGCGCGGGGTGGGCGGGCCACGGCGCTGGGTGGTCGAGCCGTAACTACCCCCCCTCCACGGGAGCCACCAGGCGATTTGCCCGGCTTGTCGGGATGGGAAAGATGGAACTCAGTGAGCAGCCCAGGGTCCAGGATGAGCTGGCGGGAGACCCAGCTTCGTTCCTCCGGACCTTAGCCCTCCCAGTCCATCAAATACTGGAACCCCCGTCCTCGGCACCAGACGTCCAGCAGCCGGCAGACCTTCCACTGGGGGTGCCCATCCACGATCTCAGGGGGAGGCGGAGCCGGGGCCGGAGGCATCAGAGGACTGTGGGAGACAGGCTTAACCCGAGACACATGAAACATGGGGTGGGTCTTCAAGGAAGCCGGAAGCTTCAGACTCACCGCCGCGGGGCTGAGAGCCTTCCTGATCTCAAAGGGCCCGACAAACCGGGGGTTCAGCTTCTTCGCGGTGGACTGAAGCGGGAGATCCTTCGAGGACAGCCACACCCTTTGGCCTGGTTGGTATGTAGGCGCCGGGTACCGGCGTCGGTTGGCCCCCCGACTGGCGTGCTCAGCTGCCCGGAGCAGAGCAGCTCTGGTCACCTCCCAGACGCGATGACACCGGTTCAGATGGGCCTGCACGGAGGGAACTGCCACTTCCGACTCCTGCGCAGCAAAGAGAGGCGGCTGGTAGCCCAGGGACACCTCAAAAGGTGAGAGGCCGGTGGCAGAGCTGACCAGGGAGTTGATGGCATACTCGACCCAGGGGAGGAACCGGCTCCAGGAGCTGGGCTTCTTGGCGGCCACGCACCGGAGGGCAGACTCCATGCTCTGGTTCATCTTCTCCGTCTGTCCGTTAGTCTGTGGGTGACAGCCAGAGGAGAGACCAGCAGAGGCACCCAACTCCTTACAAAAGGCCCGCCATACCTGGGAGACGAACTGGGGCCCTCGGTCCGAGATGACGTCCAGGTGAAGGCCGTGGAGACGGAACACGTGGCTCGTCAGGAGGTCCGTCGTCTCAGAAGCCGATGGGAGTCTGGGGAGGGCCACCAGGTGCACTCCTTTACTGAAGCGGTCCACCACTGTCAGGATCACAGTGCTGGGAGGGAGGCAGTCCGGAGACAAAATCCAACGCCACATGGGACCAGGGCCGGCTTGGAGTTGGGAGGGGCTGCAGCAGACCCGCGGGTGCCTGGTGAGAGGCCTTGCTGCGAGCACAGACGGAGCAGGCCCTTACGAAGTCCCTGACGTTGATCCTCATGATGGGCCACCAGAAACGCCGAGCCAGAAAGGTGAAGGTGCGGTCGACACCCGGGTGGCAAGCAAACTGACTGGCATGGCCCCACTGGAGAACCCGGGGCAGGACTGCGTCTGGGACGAATAGGCGGCGTGGAGGGATGTGGCTCGCGGCGGGATGGGAGCGCAACGCCTGCCTTACCACGGACTCTATGCCCCAGGTAACCACGCCAACCACCCTGGCCTCAGGAAGGATGGGAGTCGGCTCCTCTCTAGCTGGCTCCCTCCTCGGGTGTTGTCGGGACAGGGAGTCTGCCTTCGTGTTGCGGGACCCGGGGCGATAAGTCAGCGTGAAGTCAAACCGACTGAGGAAACTGGCCCACCGCGCCTGCCGACCATTGAGGCGCTTGGTTGCCCGGATGAACATCAAGTTCTTATGATCAGTCCAGATGGTGAACGGCTGTTCCGGCCCCTCCAGCCAATGGCGCCACTCCTCCAGAGCAGCCACCACTGCCGGCAGCTCCCGGTTCCCGACATCGTAGTTCTCCTCGGCGGGGAGGAACCGGCGAGAGAAGAAGGCGCATGGGTGGACCTTCTGGTCAGACACTGACCGCTGGGAGAGGACAGCCCCCAACCCGGTGTCCGAAGCGTCCACCTCTACGATGAACTGCCTCTTGGGGTCGGGGTGGAGCAGGACCGGAGCGCTGGTGAACCTCTCCTTGAGGGACCGGAACGCAAAGCGGGCAGCCGGGGACCAGATGAACGGCTGGGTGGGGGAGGTCAGCCTGGTGAGAGGTGCTGCCACGCGGCTGTAGTTCCGGATGAACCTCCGATAGAAGTTCACAAACCCGAGGAAACTCTGTAATTCCTTCCGTGATGTGGGATCGGGCCAGTCCACCACAGCCTGGATCTTGCGGGGGTCGGCCCGGGTCTATCCCCTGTCAACGACAAAGCCCAGGTAGTCAACGGAAGGGGAATGGAACCGGCACTTCTCTGCCTTGATGAAGAGCCGGTTCCGGAGGAGACGTTCGAGTACCCAGCGGACATGCTGGACTTGTTCCTCGAGGGTCCTGGAGAAGATGAGGATGTCATCGAGGTAGACCACCACAAACTCGTCGAGCATGTCGCGGAGAATGTCATTCATGAGAGCCTGGAATACCGCCGGGGCATTGGTGAGACCGAACGGCATGACCAGGTACTCATAATGACCCCGGGGCGTCTTAAAGGCTGTCTTCCACTCGTCCCCCTTCCGGATCTGGACCAGATGATAGGCACACCGGAGGTCCAGCTTAGTGAAGACTGTAGCCTGGGTGAGGGGCTCAAGGGTGGGACTCATGAGAGGAAGGGGGTACTTGTTTTTGACGGTTATCTCAATGAGTTGGCGATAGTCAATGCAGGGTCGGAGGCCCCTGTCCTTCTTCACGAAAAAGAATCCAGCTGCCACCTGGGAGGATGAGGGTCGAATGAGCCCCGCTGCCAAGGACTCGGAGATGTACTTGTCCATCGCAGCCTTCTCGGGGATGGTTAGACTGTACAAACAACTGCTGGGAAGGGGTGCCCCAGACTGGAGGTCGATAACACAGTCATAAGGCCGATGAGGAGGAAGAGATTGGGCCCAGGTCTTGCTGAAAACCTCACCTAACTCATGGTACTCAGGGGGAACAGAGGAGAGGTCGGGAGGCGGGGAACTAGGGGCACGTCGGGGGGATGGGGCGGGAGCAGCCTGGAGACATTGGGCATGACAGGAGGAGCTCCACTCCATGATGGTACCGGAGGCCCAGGCGATGTGTGGCTCATGCTGCACGAACCAGGGGCGCCCTAGGATCACAGGGACTAACGGGGACTGGATGATGTAGAACCGAAGTCTCTCCACATGGTTACCTGCTATGGTGAGAGAGACAGGGTGGGTGCGTTGGGTGACGCTGGCCAGGCAGCGCTCGTCCAGCGCGAAGGCCTCCATGGGCTTCTCCAGCGTCTCTAGCAGTATGTTAGCCTGGGCAGCAAACTCTGAGTCCAGGAAACACTCATCAGCCCCCGAGTCGAGGAGTGCACCCACCGTGAGCCGCTGGTCAGCCCAGGCCAGGGTAACGCTAACTAGATGGTTCAGTGGGGCAGGACGGCGGGAACAGGAAAGGCGGCTCACTAGGATCTCCCGGGGCCCCAGTGAGCCTAGTCTTTTTAGCCGAGTGGGGCAGCCGCAGATCAAATGTCCCTTCTGGCCACAGTAGAGACATTGACCCGCCTTGAACCGGGCCTCCCGTTCGGCCGGACTAAGGCGCGTGCACCCCAGCTGCATAGGTTCCTCCCCCATCGTGGTCTGGGGCGCGGGGGGAGAAACGGCCACAGGGAAAGTGGGGCGAGCAGGAGTAGGGGTCCTGTTAGGAGTGCTGGACGACTGGGGAATGGACGGGGATCCACGCAGGGCTCGCTCGCGCCTCCTCTCCCAGAGGCGTCCGTCGATGCGGATGGCGAGCTTGATCAGGTCCTCGAGGGAGGTGGGCTCCTCCCGGGTGGCTAGCTGGTCCTTGACAGCCTCGCTGAGACCCCTCCGGAAGGTGACCCGAAGTGACTGGTCCTTCCAGCCACTCTCAGCTGCGGCCAGCCTGAACTCCACCGAGTAGTCTGTGACACTGCCACTGCCCTGCCGGATACTGCTCAGCCGAGCACCAGGGTCCTGGCCACCGACTGGATGGTGGAAAACCTTCCGTAGTTCCGCCTCAAAGGCCTCGTAGGTGAGGCAGAAACTGGCCATCATGGACCAGGAAGCAGTGGCCCACTGAGCTGCTCGGCCTGTGAACAGGTTGGTCACGTAAGCGACCCGGGCAGCATCAGACGTGAACATGCTGGGTTGGTGCAGGAAGACCAGCTCACACTGCATGATGAACGTGGCACAGGTCACAAAGTCGCCATCAAATGGTCGTGGGCTGGAGAGGCAGGGCTCCCGGGGAACTGGGTTGAGCCCCACAGGGTTAACTGGGGCAGCGGGCCCAGGGGGCGGGTTACCCACGACTCCAGGGGCAGGCTGGCCCGGCGGCTGGATGGTGAGAGCCGCCGTGATGGTTTGCAACTGCCGCAGGATCTCTGCTTGTTGGCTCGCCAACGCCGCCTGCTGGCTCGTTAGGTTACCCACACAGGCCTGGAGGGGCTGGACCCGAGTCTGAAGATCTCTCACCGCGGCGGAGGCCGCCTCTAGCTGCTGGGTGTGGGAGTTAGTCAGTTGGATCTGTCCGATGAGAGCCGCTCGAAGCAGACTGGCCGGTACGCTCTCTGTGTCGGCTGGGGTCGTCATGGTCAGTTCGTACTGTTAGGGTTTGTGGAAGACCCCAAGCGCACGACACCAGACAGAGATGGGGTTAGCCGAAAACTGGCGTACTTTATTCCTTACGCGTACAAATAGTCAAACACAGGAAGGCAATGAGCGACAAGAAAAACGGAAAGTCCAAGGGGAAAAAACTCGCGGGTAATCCAAAACGGGAACACGGCAGGATACTTCCACGGGGAAACTTTGCAAGGGAAAACATAAACCAAGGGCTGGGGTGAGTTCGGAGAGAAAAGGACCGTGAGGGAAGAGTAGCCGCTACTGCGAGGAGGTTACAACACGAACTGACAACGGGCGTGTGGGAGGCCACCAAACTTAAGCCCAGCCCTGACGAGCTGATTGGCTGCCAGCGCGTGGGCGGGCCACGGCGCGGGGTGGGCGAGCCGTAACAATAGTCACATAACCATGAACTGTTTAGTTGTGAACCTGAAATAAGGAATTGATTAGAACTGATAAGACACTGTAAGGAAAAGCGATAACAAGAATCCCAATGTGCCTGTACTCGCACTGGTTATATATGGCGAAATAAACGTTCTATTCTATTCTAGGTGGGGTTTTCTGCATCTGTCCAGGGACTATTGTTCTCCATTTTTTAGGTCTTCTTCCTTCTCGTTGCATGTGGGTTTGAACTTCTGCGCTCAGAATCTGACGTTACCATGTGCTGTGTTGTGTTGTGTTGCATACGAGTGACGTAACGGACAGTTTGAAATCCGATTTGAGTCGCTAGAGTGTCCAGACAGGGACACATCTTTAGAAATCCGATTTGAATCAGATATGAAACCACCTCTGAATGTGGCTCAAATCCGATTTGCAAGATCAGATTCTTATGTGTTTTTTGCTGTTCAGACTATATAAAAGAAATCAGATTCCAACCTGGACTTGCCAAAAATCCGATTTGGGCTGCCAGTCTAAACGGGGTATAAAAACACAGTCCAGGCTAGGCGAGGCCGCCACCGGTGTTATCAGAACTGCCAGTCTGCATGGGCTAGCAGTTAGCTTAGCCTGCCCTGCTTCCGTGTCCTGTCAGACCGCCCTCAGTGTTAGCTCTTCAGGCACATCTCCAGGCAGGGCCATGGTCCCTGGGCCCACAGGACGCTGCAGACCAAGCTCTCCCAACCGATCCAGTGCCAGCTCCCCCAGCCACCAAATGAAGACAAACTTAGACGCAGGCATGGACAAAGACACAGCATGGATGGTACTGGGTGAAGCCGCCACAAATGGATATACTATATACTTAGCACAAAAAGTAAGGAAATTTGTGTTTGGTAGATTATTTCTTTGTTGTAACAATGCTTTTTGGCAATAAATCTTATACCGTTGGAAAGCCTGTTTATTTCCCTTTTAAATTGTGCCAAATTTGTAAGGAACATGCATTTGTGGGATGAGCAGCAGAGCTGAGTATGTGGGTTGCGCCCATGAAAAATTTGCCAAATCTTCTCTGCCAATGCGAAACAGCTTATTTTGCTGTTGCTATTGACTCTTGTTTTGAGCTTCTGGTACCCCAGTTGCTGACAATCAGGTGCCTGATTTCAGATTTATTGCCAAGAGGCATTGTTACAACAAAGAAATAATCTACCAAACACAAATTTCCTTACTTTTTGTACTAAATATATATATAAACCCTGAGTATCTTAATTCCCTTCAAATGTGTCTCGTACTTCATTCAGTATCAGCAGAAAATCAAAAGCGTGGCCTCTTTTAGCATTGTAGGTTTGCTGAGAAACACTGACAAAAAATAACAAAAATATGAGGACCTGCTGAACGACATGCAATGATTACAGAGGAAGAGGAGGGAAACCTATCCAAATGTGTTTGTCACAAATGTATGTACGACATATGTGTGTAGTGCAGTGAAGCTTAGGGTGGGGTAGGGGAGACAAGATGAGGAAAGACAAATTGCCATGACACACTTTGTGAAATTTCGATTTCAGTCCCTCCCTTTCCCCTTCCTTTTGCAATCCCTTGTTTTGGTGAGGAAAAAGTCAAAGCATCCCCTTCTCTGTGATGCAGACAAACACTGTTTCCGTCTCCACTCCTCAAACATGAAATGCAAACAGTATGTAAATGTCGCCTTTGATTCTGTTTAATGTATCCAGGGTACAAGATGCAAAGAATAAAAAAGCCTCATCCTCTCTGCTGATAAAGCACTTGCCGTACACCTTTACAGGACAGTGGACACCCCTGCTGTGAGGATAATAGGAAGAAACTGTTTCTTTAGGAGATTAAGCGATAAAGGGATAACTATGCCTTTTCAAAGACTATGCTGTTCTTTTTTTCAACCTTCCACCATGCTTTCCTTTAACAGTGCATAAGAGAGAAAATTTTGAGCGCTAATTGAGTTACAGCTGATTGTTGAAGTGTTCACCTTTGATGGTTTCATTCTACGTTTTTTTTTGTTGCATGTAAATGAAATATGGTAAAAATTGGCTGGCACTCAGCAGGAATATTGAATGTGTCTGAGTTAGAAAAACAATTATCTTTGTTCTTGTGTCTGTGTGTGTGGGTGTGGGTGTGTGTGTTTGCCAGTGTTGCGCATGCACGCAGCCACAGCCTGCATGTGTCTCTGTGTCTTAACACGTCCATTCGTATTAAGCCTGTGAAGCTGTGAAGTGTGCGTACTGATTGTGTGAGCATTTATATGCCCACTTAAAAATAACCACGCATTCGTGTCTGTGAGTTTGTGTGTATGTGCACATGTGCATGGCTGAATGTGCATGCCTGTGGTGGTGTGGTTGTGTGTGTTTGCACATAGTTAATGAAAAGTCATCTCTGAATGACGTGTGTATGTGTGTGTGTGGGGGCAGTTAAAATCCACCAAGTCAAAAAAGGAGGCGGCAGCCAGCTGACTTCCGTCAGGATGAGGCTCCTAGTTTGGTTAACACACTGGTTGGTTTACTGGCACTCCCATCTGTGGCTTGGTGAGAAGAGGCTATTGTGGGGGGACCAGGTGCGCCACGATGGGAAAGAAGGTTCAGGGTACGGTCACACATGCGCGAAATTAACACCGGCGAATATTCGCCTCCCGTTCACTTCCATTCTATGCGAGCGAAGGGGCGAATAAAACATTCACTTCCGGTGGCGAAGAAAATTTGCATGTCCGCTTTGCGTGGAGTTCAACTTTAATGAACTTGGAGCCGGGCCGAGATGGCGTCGTTGTAATACGCGCTTTTATACAGCAGACCATCACTTAGTGCACAACTTGGATTTAATCACCCCTTTAAAGTTAAAACGACTGAAAAGAGCTTTCTGGTGAAGAAGTGACTTCATGAGAACTTTCTAATACGCTTCTGACCAAATTTTTGCTATTCTATTTGGGAAAACCGTGCTTGCTAACATAGCTTACTCTTGCTAGCTTAACGTTACGTCCGCCGCAAAAGATAACAAGGTAAATAAGGAGGAAGTTATGGAGACTCTAGTGGAGAGAGTAACACGTGTACACGACTACACGAAACAGCCCGTCGACGACAACTCAGCCGAATATCAGTCTCTTGCAGACACCTGTTAACAGTCCGTGTAAGAAAGTTATCCGAAGAGAGTCCCCGGCGTCCATAACAAACGCCACCCTACTCGCTGCAATCAACAAGATAGCTGAAAACCAAGACTCCTCCTTCGAGAAACTAAAGTGCATTGAGAAATGGTTAGGGTTGCCAACTCCTTGAAATGGAAATAAGGGACAGGGACGGGGGTTGGATGGACGGGGCGGCGCGGGCATAACAAATATAATGTGCCTTACACTATACACACACACACACACACACACATATATATATATATATATATATATATATATATATATATATATATATATATATATATATATATAATAAGGAACAAATCCTTATTTTAAGGAACGGTTGGTAACCCTAGAAATGGGTCAGCGAGAACACCGACGCTATCCGCACTCTGTCCACGTCTGTTGGAGTTGCGAGGAAGCAGGTGAAAAAAAACCAAACTTTGGTGAACTTAGATCGGCGAATCCGCAGCCTCAACCAATAGCAAACAATTGTGCGTGGGTTGACCCATGATGGATTTATTAGAACTGGATACGGCGCCGCCGCTTAGCCTTGCAGCTAAGTTTTTTCTAGTGGTCACTCGCGGTATTGCAGCGGAAATCCCCTGCGGCCCCAAAAAAACATTTTCCCCATAGACCACCATTGTAAAAGAGACGCCTGTAAAACTGTTGACAGGACACCTGCAGCTATAATCATGGGCAATTATTACTCTTTGTATTGTATATGTTTAAGCCATGGGGTTTTATGCTTTTTAACATTTTTCAAAAGCCCAGAAAAATCTTTTTTCCCCTGCATGACGTCACGGCTGTGTACGAGCACTATACGCGCGGTCATGTTGTGTCTCGGGAGCGAGGATCTTTGCTAGGTTAAACAAACGTTGTTTATATACGATCTTGCTTTTTTGAACATTATCTTCATTATTGGTTGGTGTTGCCGTTTGTATTAATACATCCATGGTTTCAAGTCCCAAGTTAAGTCCCGTAGTAAACTTATTATGCATCCATGAAGTCCCCTAGCATAGCACTCATGAACGCGCAGCGCCGGCACCTGAACGCGGTTCGCTCATTCTCATAGCCTAGGCATGATGGGAGTAACGCTACTGCGCATATTCAGTGGGCCCCATGTACCCGGAAGTAACCCAGAAGCCGGAAACTTTTCGGCGTATGCACCAAGCGAGCAATTCTCATAGGAATGAACAGACGCCATTTTTAGATCCGGTATCCACTTCTACTAATACATCCATGGGTTGAACCCTCACCTGGCTGTAGTTTTCTTAGTGACCCAGGATGGAGGAGAATTCGATTGTTGTTGTGTCTAACCTGCTGGTATTGTACGACATTGCCCATGAAAACAACAAACTGCCCCACAAGAGAGTTGCTGCCTGGTTGGCAGTGAGTCGGGAGACAGGTATTGAATGTAAATAAATTTATTAACATCAATTCATATTTCGCGGTTTACAATTTTTTGTACACTAATGTTCTTCCTCAGTATTTGTCTATGAAACTATGATATCATGTACAAGTGAGACAGTTAAGTGGAAACATTTCTTTATCTTTCTCTGGACTTCAGTGTACATTTCCCCGTCGCAAAACTAACAGACTACAAACCAGCAAACTGATGTCTGCGTCACATCCTGCACTGCCCACAACCAGCACGACAAGATACGAATTTCGCCTCGGCAGATGATGGTCATTCACCTGCTTTCAGGCATGTGTGATCGTGGCCTTGGGGAGAAAATGGTGGGAGTGTGTGTGTGTGTGTGTGTGTGTGTGTGTGTGTGTGTGTGTGTGTGTGTGTGTGTGTGTGTGTGAGGTTAACTAGAGTGTCAAAGGAAGAAAGAGGGCAAGGGTTTGGGGAGCTGGTTAACAGTATAGTTTCAGATGTTGGGTTTAAAAGGGTAGATGTCAGTTAAGATAAGCAGTGGGGACGGCAGACTGCTAGTAAAGTGCATAATTATATCCATACATTATGCAGAACAAGAGGTATGGGTATCTTTGAGGGCAGACTGATGATGACGATATGAGTCATTGTTGGCCTACAGCAATCACAGAGGCTCAACCTGTGCCCAGTGCACCTCTCACATATGTGTGTGTTTCATTTGAATAGTGTCCCCCTATGGGACACGAGGCAGCCAGACAGACCCCGTGTTTGACGGTTCCCTGTAGCCAATGGGGAGTCTTATTTAGCTTGACAGGCTATGTGATTAACTGTGGCCTGCTGATCCATAAAGGAATGTACACCTGCAGTGCGGAAGTTTTGTCTCCCTCCTCTGGTCGTGAGAGTAATTACGTTTCAGCGCTTTGCAGCAGGGAAAAGTTACATCAATGATTGGCGTCGCCAACGATCGCCTTCCTTTTTTCTTTTTTTTTACTTTAATCTTTCCTTTGAACGCCAAATTTCCTTTTTTCTCCTGAGCATGAGAAACTTTTGTTGAAACTCCTCAGGTTTCTTTGCCACAGCTTCCAAGCCCGGAGGTTTTCTGGCAGAAAGCCCTGAAGGCAAGCCAATTAGAGGAGCGCTAGCGCTTTTGTCACACGTAAATATAGCTCTGGCAAAGCGGTCATTGCTGGTTGACGTAAAATGCGTCATTACATGTGCTCCACCCCGGAAATGTCGCTCCAGACACCAGATTTAAAACTCCGGTATACTGTGAAATAGAGATTTACCTGGCAGTGATAAGCTCAGCACCTGCTTTCAGATCTTGCCCTCTGGTAGGAGACATGTTTCCCCTGTATTCAAAACAAACAAGGGCAGGGCCACTTTCATCCTCTCTGCCGTTAGGCTCCTTAACACAACACAACCCCCCCCCCGAACCCCCTCGCCCCCTCCGCCTGGAAGAACTAGACCTGTTGTGCTAACACACACACACACACACACACACACACACACACACACACACACACACACACACACACACACACACACACACACACACACACACACACACATATTCTCAGAATGAGTAGAAGAGCATTGCTTTTCTTTTAAAATTCTTTTCTGCTATTACTGTGGTGTTATTTATTTTACTTATTGTCTTGTCTGTATGTACTGATCTGAGCAAAATTAATTTCCCTTGTGGACAATATAGTACAGGGTTGGCACAGTGAAGCAGTGGTTAGCGCGGTCTCCTCACAGCAAGAAGGTCCTGGGTTCGAGCCCCGGGGTAGTCCAACCTTGGGCGTCAACCCGGGTTATCCTTTGTGTGGAGTTTGCATGTTCTCCCGTGTCTGCGTGGGTTTCCTCCGGGTGCTCCAGTTTCCTCCCACAGTCCAAAGACATGTAGGTCAGGTGAATCGGCCATACTAAATTGTCCCTAGGTGTGTGTGTGTGTGTGTGTGTGTGTGTGTGTGTGTGTGTGTGTGTGTGTGTGTGTGTGTGTGTGTGTGTTGGCCCTGTGATGGCTTAGCAGCCTGTCCAGGGTGTCGCCTTGCCTGCCACCCAATGACTGCTAGGATAGGCTCCAGCACCCCCACGACCCTGAGTAAGATACGCGGTTTGGATAATGGGTGAATGAATGGACAATATAGTACATCTATCTATCTGAGTCATCATTGTGTGAACTCATTTGGCAAGGGCTTGAATGTTGTGGACATGTGTTTATATGTAAAAGCCCTCACTCTGTGTTTAAGTTACAGTATATGTGTTGTATCTGTGCTGTTTGGGTTGTACTGACCACTGGATGGACGTGTTAGAAGACTCCAGATGGCATCGCAGGAGCATGGCACCTGGTATGGTGTGAACAGAGGTTGTAAAGATGTGGTAGTTTACCCCAAGTTTCATGCACTTAGAAAAATCAGTTCACCTCTGATTTTTCTATAAAAAAAAAGGAAAAAATTTTCAAAAATGTTGTCGTTGTTTTAGCCAGCAGTGCAAACAGTAGTTTAAAGGGGCAGTTTAGATATTGGAGCTGAGTGTTACAACATACCTCTGACTCGGTCTATCTCTGTGAGATAAAACACGATGGAGAAGTTGTTCCACAAATTTAGCATGGGGGATTATTGATGCCTACTGTTGTAATTCTGAATACACTGAATCCTGCAAATTTCAACAGAGGGCTACAGAGGGGTGGGTAAGACTTAAGTCAGTGGGCCCAAGCCCGGCCTTTCCCCTGTGTGTGTGGGGGGGGGGGCATGGCTTCCCTCCTTGGAACTCTCTGGCTCCGTATTGCGGCTCATTCACCTTACCTGCACATATGCCTTCCATCAACTCAACAGTATATCTACTGCGGTTCTCCATACATTCATCACCACATCGTTGTTCCAAGTACAGTGGCTCACTACCACCCGGTCCACCTGCCTGCCTGCTCGCTTACTAACCACCCTGAGCTTATCCTCAGTCAACCACGCTCACTCCCTTGTCCACCTGCCCTGATCAGCTCAGCTCTGCTAACCACCATCCACCTCAGCGTAGCTCTGCCGTCTGCCATCGCCTCACTACCTTCTGCCTTGCCTGCCTTCTCTTTCCCCTTCATTCCTACAGTGAACCCCTTTTTATATTACTTAATTCCATTGTCCTTGTCTGCATTCGGATCCACCTTTACTGTTCCATCTCTCTCTCACATCTCTCTCTCACCTCTCTCTCTCTCTCTCACACACACACACACACACACACACACACACACACACACATGCAGACTCCTGTTCAGATGTTTCAGCTTCAAGTCAGGACTACTACACATGTACAGTATGTGGATGAGGGAGCAGTCACTGCTGATCAGTGTCTCAGTGACTGAGCTGCGACTGCTGGAGCACTGCATGTGTGTGTTGGGCAGGCAGACATTCATCCACATTGGTTGAATTGGCAAAGACAAATTGCTGCCTTTCTCTTCATCATCACAATTTCTCCCCCAGCATCATCTAGTGCTAGCTGAAATAACGCAGCACCGGTCACTGACAAAAAAACAAAAAACAAAAACATGTCAAAGTGTTACAATGGCAAATGTCATTCAAATGCCAGAATTGATATGCTCATATGAAATGTAATGAATTCGTAGCTAGATAATGAATACCAGCTCAATACCATGTCATACCAAGGTGTAGGGTAGTTTTGATGCAGTTCTTAAAAAACAAAACAAAGCAAAACTGCAATAGAATTAGGAATAGCATCGCCACAGAAGTGTATCAAAAACCAAAGAAAATAAAAGGATTTAAAAAAAAAAGTTTAGCTGCTCCGTCTTTATTGGTTTACCATAGCCTGTTTCCACACCAACAAAGACGTTGTGAATACACTGGAAAGTCTGATCCAGCTGGGCTTGACAGCAGAGCACACATGAAAGAAAGGGATGGAGAGATGGATTGGGGTAGAGGAGGGGGGGGGAAGGAGCGGGGGAGAGGCGAAAGTGAGCGGCGAACAGAAACACACACTGGGATCCTGCTGTTCACAGCAGCAGGTGCAAGGGAGAGGAGGAGAAGGAGGGGGAGGAGGAGGAGGGGATAGAGGGGGATTGGAGCGCTTTCGTCAAAAGGAGAAATAGAAAAAGTGTGTGTGTGTGGGGGGGGGTGCCTAACATGTGGTGAACATTCACTGGATAGAATCCCAGTTGCTGAGCTCCTGAGATAGAGACGCTGCGTGAGATCTAAATAAAGGGGAGTCTCAGTTTGATGTCGCACTACTACAAAGCTTCTCATTATGATCTATAGTGCTGACGTATGCTGATGATGCTCCACTTCACACAGCATGGCGAGTGACTGACAGCACTGACAACAGGAGGAAAATAATCCACTGAAATGTCTTCACCCTATGTTGGCAGGAATGTGGAGGTAGACTGCCAGGATGGGGCTGAGCGGCTGGCCGCAGGTAACACACACACACACGAAGTAAAGGATCGACCTTTCTAAAGTCGCAGTTGTTGTTTATTTAAACTATCCATCAGAATATTCATTCTACTTAACATTCAGCCAGCATCCCGGTTATGACCTCTCTCTCTCTCCCTCTCACTTTTTTTTTATCCATCCGATGTTTACAAATTTCAGAAGAAATTCAACAGTTTTGTGAAAACCTTTCATATGAAAGTGTAAATGATTCTCAGGTCTTATTGCGTCTAATGTTTGACGTTGCTTTCAAATCATTATGACATTTGATTTTTTAGTTTGCCACCACAAGTCATTTTTACAGTTACTATTCTGCAGTTTATATGTAATATTTAAAAAAAATTCTTGTGTTCTCATGTAAAACGGATAAGATTTGATTGTTCTCTATCAGAGTTTTACACTTTTGTGGAAAAAAAGTGTTAAGCAAGTGAATTTCGTGGGCTATAACATTCTCATTATGTCAGAGAAGGTGATAACTAACTTACCAATCCAATGCCAACATCTTTGCTTGCAACCCCCTGAGCAAACTTGCGCCCTACCAAAACTGTTTCCAAAGCCCCTGAGAAAGGGAGCTGAGGAGGGGGATATATCACATTACAGTACTACAGTCTTCAGGAGATGCTTCGTTCTTCAAGACTGGGCGTTGACAGGCAGCGAGAGAACAGGCAGGGGAGGATAGCTGAAGATCTCTGCCTTTGATGAGACATAACAATATCCAAATCCCCGACCGCCTCTTATTTAAGTTACTGAGGACTGTAAAAAGTGAAGTTCTTCCAAAGTCGCTCAGAAGCTTGTGCGTTTTAGGTGAGGGGAGGGTACGGAGTTAGGAAGACGAAGGGGTGGGGTGGGGGGGGAGAGAGAAGATAATGTTTATGCATTAGATTTTCAAAGCACTTTTTTCTGCAAGGAAATTCAGATTCAAAGGTGTACTTCTTGCAGGAAGATCTGAGGGATTCTTCTTCCCTCTCCCTGTTATTGCTTGATTGACAAAGTCTCTCTGAAGCTTAGCTTGGGTTTTGTATGCACATGGTATCTGTCTGCAAGCAAGTTCTACATAGCTGTATTAACCAGGGGACTTGATAGATGTGTAACTGTATATATTATATATGATCCTCTTTTACACTCAAACTACATAATTGACTCTGAAGAACACAGTGACACAGAAGTAACACCTTCGCTCGTTCGGGGCGTTTCTGTTTTCAGCCAATTAAATGCCCCTGTCAACTCGAGTCAAGCACTTTTTGCCATCTGCTAGCAACATCGTCGCCTTACCAATGGGACGCAAACTCTCCAACTTAGAGTTATTATCCCCCAATCCAAACTTATCTCTGCGATACTGGGTGAGACTCTGTAAGCGGAAGTTTGAACTCCAAAACTTCAGAGGCAAAAGGACTTTGAAAGAGCTGAAAGAGCGGAGATGAGAGTACGAGTGTGTGTAGCTATGTGCGCGCTTGCGTCGGATATAGTTGCTGAGCACAGCACTCGTACATACGTGTGATTAAAAATTCAAATGAGCGCCTTTAGAATCGATGGAAGGCTTTGAGGGTTTATAATGAGGCTGATATATGAAGTTTAAACATTCGGAGCCGCTGGAAGTGGCACTGTAGAAAAAAAAAGAAAGAAGGGGGGGAGAGGGAGGGAGGGGGGATTCGTGGCTTTGATGCAGGGATATCACCGTGGGGCATAGCTGGTTGGCTGGTGCTGGTTGGTTCTGGGATCCGGAGCACTGTTAAAGTGTTTGCCCATTCCCCAAGATACCTTTTCCAGCAATCCCCTCACCAACAGTCCGGGACAAACTGGGAGGAAGCGGGAACCGGAGCGGAAGAGAAACAGAGAACGAGAGATATCACAGAAAGTAAGAGAGGAAAGTGGATGGAGTTGGCGGAAGACAAAGCGGTGTGAGTGAAAATGGGGGATCAGGGTTAAAAGGAGAGCGGTCACACAGGGAGACAGACAGAGATGCAGAACAATAAGGCTGACATAAATGTGCATCATCTCCCCCACCCTTCAATAAGAAAAACAAACAGACGCGCAAGTGTCTGTACCAACCCATTATTGTGTGTGCATGCACAAACACACACACACACGCATGCACACACACACATGCACACACACGGGAACTAGGCCTGTGTTCTTCCATCTCTCCAAAGCAGTGGGAGTCTAGTGCTACTTTGAACTTGCTCACCATTAAAAGGCTGACAGAGATTTGAAGAGGCCTATTGAAACGGAACCTGTGCATTTATGATGTAAATGTATTTTTTTCAAGCCTTTCTTCTTTTCCGCCCTTTTTTATTTTTTATTTTGACAGCCTTTGAAATTTGTCATATGCACATCCAATTTAACAGCCAGAAAAGGCTTCTCTGACCCTCTTTTATTCTTTTTCACAACAATCCATTTTCACATCAACTTGAAAGGAATCAGCTGAATCTCTTTGTTTGATTTTTTTATTTTTAATGCATGATTATCACAAAATTTCTTGATGTGATGAAGTGACACTCTTTTGGTCAGTTTGTTTTCTGTCATATTTAGTCTCATACGCAGCTGAAAAGAGGAAATAAACTACTTCTTTTATTATCAAATCCAGCTCAGGGGGCACAGTGACCTTACTGGATGGGCATGGACCCCCGAGGCCCACCCAGAACGCCGACGCTGACTGGCGCCGTCATGTTCTCTCCTCCCAACCAGTTTCACACATTGTATGGAAAACGTCACCAATTCACTAAGTTGGATCTTCTGAGTTCCAGGGCACCACATGAAAGCAGCTTTTCCCCTTTCTTGTGAGATGAGCTGCTAATGATCCCAGTAGACATGCAGCAGTAGAACTAAGCTCAGCGAAACTCACCCCCATTCACTGTACCTTCAAATTCCCACACACGCACACACATACAAAGGTATCCCCTAGTTTAGACACAGAAAAACCTTGCAACCCAAACTAGCCCTTTCAGTTGGCAATCCAAACAGGGTTGATTTTATTTATTTATTTGTCTGTTTGTTTATTTTTCACCCGCTTCCGGTGTGGGAACATGGCGGCGCGAATTCACGCTTGCGGCGGCCTTACCCAGTACCGTCCATGCAGTGTCTTTGTCCACATCTGCGTTTAACTTTGTTTTGTCTTCGTTTGATGGTTGGGAGAGCTGGTGCTGGATCGGCAGGGAGAGCTTGGTCTGTTGCGACCTGTGGGCCCAGGGACCACAGCCCTGCCTGGAGCTTCCGAAGAGGAAGCATCGAGAGCGGTCAGACAGGGTGCGGAAGCGGGACAGGCTAAGCTAACTGCTAGCCCATGCAGACCAGCAGTTCCGATAACACTGAAGGTGGTCTGGCGGCGGCCTCGCCTTGCTTTGACTGTGGTGTTTTTGGTGTCGCCATATGGAGTGCAAGGAGGTGGGTCGAGGGTGTCTGGCTGGGAGAGCTGGCATTGGATTGGCTGGTGGAGCCTGGTCTGCTGCGTCCGGTGGGCCCAAGGACCACGGCCCCTGCCTGGAGCTGCTCCCGAGGAGGAAGCACCGAAGGCAGTCTGACACAGTAGTGGATCTAGAGATTTTTTCCTGGGGTGGCAAAGGGGTGGTAAGACTGTGTCCCAGAGGTGGCAGCTGTCACCCTGTAGATCCGCGCCTGTGAGGGGGAGGGGGATTCTAAATCGGCGACTTCTGTTTGAGATGAGTTTGGTGCGGGTCTCATTGACCTTCACCATGCATGTACATAAAATATACTTTAAAAACATATTACCTGATTTATAAATGGGGTGGCAACAGGGGTGGCAAGACTGTGTCCCAGAGGTGGCAGCTGCCACCCCTTGCCACCCTGTAGATCCGCCCCTGGTCTGACAGGACGCGGAAGTGGGGCAGGTTAAGGTAACTGCCAGCCCATGCAGTCTGTCAGTTCCGACAGTTCATCCTGTCTGGTGTTCATTTCCTTGGACAGTGATTTTTTAAAATGTTTTTATTAGTTTGGATATATGTGTTAGTTTGGATATGTGTGTTCTTGAAGTGCTTGTGGTTTTTGGATATGTGTTTTTGTCTTTGTGTTGCACTGCTGTGGGCTGGAGGAAACAATATTTCGGAAGTACATGAAATGAAACGACAAAAGTTTGCCCGATTCCTGATGTCCCACAAACATAAGAAAAAGCATAGATTTCCTCCTTTAAAGCGACCATTTCATGTAGGAACTTAAAATGAGGCCGATAAGTTTCTGCCATGCTAGGGAGGAAACACTGACATGTTCACACCTCAGAAAATGTGACACCTCTCTTCAAAGAGACGATGTGCAATTTGGTCCAGAGGGTTGAAAAACAACTGTTCATCTAAGTAGACAAGATGAGCAACTTCAAATAGAGGTAGTGTATATCCAGAGAAGCGGACAGCTGCCATTTTCTTTCTTTTCCCCCTTTTCTCCCCAATTGTATCCGGCCAATAGACTGTGCAATACTGTAGTCCACTGACTTCCGGTTTCTACTGCAGCGGTCATACCAGTTTCCTGTTTGTTGGCGTGTGCTATTGACAATGGCATTTTTTCGCAATGCCTACAAGATTTACCATGGATGAATGTCAACGACATGCACCGAATTGTCGAAAAACTTTCACCTGCACCTACCAGCAAACGGGTGAAAAGTTTCAAGTTGTACATATCAAGTTATGTCCACAATTCTGAGGATGAGCGGGCGGACGGACGGACGGACTTGTGGACGTAACTTGATATGTACAACTTGAAACTTTTCACCCGTTTGGTGGTAGGTGCAGGAGAAGGGTTCTTGAAATTCCGTGCATGTCTTTCACATTTATCTATGGTAAATCTTGCAGACATCGCGAAAAATATGCCCTCGTTAATAGCACATGCCAACAAACAGAAAACTGGTATGACCGCTGCAGTAGAAACCGGAAGTCGGTGGACTACAGTTATGCACAGTGTCGATTACCCCGCTCTTCCAAGCCGTCCCGGTCGCTGTTCCACCCCCTCTGCCGATCCGGGGATGACTGTAGACTACTACATGCCTCCTCTGATACATGTGGAGTCAGCAACCACTTCTTTTCACCTGACAGTGAGGAGTTTCACCAGGGGGACGTAGCGCGTGGGAGGATCACGCTACCCCCCCTCCCAATCAGCGCCGTGTATAGAGACGGCGCTACTCCCAGTTCCCCCTCCCCTCGAACAGGCAACCCGTCCGACCAGATGAGGCGCTAGTGCAGCTGTAGCAGCCACCAGATGCAGTTTATGTACTTAAATTACCTCAGTAGCCATGTTTTGATTTGTTGTTTGATTTGTTGATGCATGCTTGATTTGTGTTTGAAGTTTGTGAGTTATGTTGCATGTATAGCTGACACTGATTTGTTCCTTTTCAGCACGAGTTTCTTCCTTTGTTTCAGATTGGTTACTTGGCGGCGGAGTGTGAGGTGGCATGTGGACTGATTGTGATTATCTGTTGCAGGTGTGCTGCTCCATGAAGATAAAAGCCCTGTGTGCAGAGGAGGTGGAAAGGCATTGTGGAGTTGGAGCAGCACGGAGAAGGTGTTATGACCGGAAAGTTGTTTTAAAGCTATTGTTTGTTCTTTCATCACAACTTGGTTTCGTCAATTTTTGCCGATCTTAATGGTAAGCATTTTACATTGACGGCACCCCGGTCGGTGCGAGTTGTGATTTTGACTGGAGACACACTTCATTGTGTGTTGTAGTAGTTTTTATCAAATGATTCGTGCTGTACCAATTTTGTCTTTTTAATTAAGATGCATCTCTTTTAATTCTGCTGTATATTGAGGGGTTCTTTTGTTATATGGTTGTGTAATGCCTCGCTTTAGTCCACTGTGTTGGATTAAAAACTCCCTTTTCCAGCTGATCATTGGCGTTTCTGCTGATACTTGACTGCACACTCACAACCTCACTGCAGGAACCTTTGTTGAGTGTTTTACAAAAGTGTCTTCCGCTTTTCTAAATATGGAGTGACGTTGTCGGGTTTTTTTTGTTGTTTTAAAATTGCTCTGAAACACTAGCCGTCGGCTACACAGCGACCAGGACACATACCCACATCCGGCTTCCCACCCGCAGACGCGGCCAATTGTGTTTGTAGGGACGCCCCACCAAGCCGAAGGTAACACTGGGATTCGAACCGGCGATCCCCGTGTTGGCAGGCAACAGAATATAGTCCATGGGCCAGACGATATTTCGGTACACTCAAGGTGGCAAAACTTACTTATAATTTTTGAAAGGATCCATTTCTGTAGATGATATTTTGGTATGATAACCATTCCTGAGTGGCAGCTGTATCACAGTTATCAGCTCATGAAGTTAACCACCCGCTAAACTAAATTGCATTTTAGACGCTGGTGCATATCCTGGTTTAGCCTCATGGTCAGGACATTTTTCAATGTTCTATAATATTGTCTTTGGTATCATTTTAAAGGGGACCTTCTTAGCTTTCATTCAAGCCCTGTTGTGGATATTTCTCACAAATATAGAGGTCACTTGAGCTCTTCAACCCGTCAATAACACACATCTTTCTGCAATTTTCGCCTAAACTCTTTTAGCCCTGTGGCATCTAGGAATATCAGGGACACAAAAACTGGAATACTCACAGGACTGTAAAGATTCAGGAAATGTATAATATACCCATACTATTTCATTGTGTGAGGTGACTGTGAGCCTTAAATGAGAACTAGACCAAAGCCAGTTAGGTCACAAACTGGTCTCTATACATTTGTTTAAATACACAATCAAAATACATGATAAAAAGGAATACCATAGTGAGGTAATGAACTATTTTAATATTTTAAACAACATTGACATTTACATATACTTGGTCAATGATACATGTAATCCCATATCATTAGTGGGTGTATGTACTGGTAATGGGTATATGTGAATATGGTTACATTATTGTTATCAAGCTCTGGGTAACCAAGTCCAGAATCAACATCCTGTGCATCAATAGACTACTACCACAGTAATACCATCAGAATCATCACACTGTCATTCATCAAACTGCTCGTTTCTCTCATCATCTGACTCCCCAAGTTCAAAGTCCAGTTCTGGACCATCCTGCTGTTTTTGGTTACTGCAGGTCTGTAACCTGCACATGTCTGTGCATGGAAGTCCATTTGACAGGCACATGCAGCTTGGCATGAATGCACACACTTGCATGTTAGCATTTCCAAGACCACATCTGGTGCAGGTGGGGAGCGCATCCAGTAAATGGCCAGCTTGCCTTCATCGTCTGTCCATCCATACTCAGTAGGGCTTGGCACCACAGGGTTAGCCTGCAGACAGCACTTCCATATTGCTGCCTGATAGTTGGCTCGTTGAACATGCATAAAGAGACAGTCTCTCCATGGTGGCAGCTGGCTGGACTCAACCTCTCCCCTTTTGGTGCAGAAGAGCTGGTAACGCAGTTTGTTCACCTCAGCAGTGCTGCTATTAGCAACATACATCCGACAGGTGAACTGCTCAATTTTCTGGAACAGCTCATCACTCACATTCCATGTCTGTCCCAGTTGACTAAAAGTCTCTTGGCAGGAAGTGTGCTTTCTCACTATCTTCAAGGCATTCAGCTTCCCTCGACCAGCGAATGCACTGACAGTGTCGCAGCCTGTGAAGGCATGTAAGCCAATTAGGCTGTCACAGATGCTGTCTCCAAGTGAACTTGCCAGTTTGGTGATGTCGACAAACCGTGTGCGGTTCTGAGTCCCACACTTCTGGTAGATGGGGCAGGTGATGTCCTTCTGGAAGCCAAGACAAAGCACCATGACATCAGTGTCCTCAGCTGTGATGATAACTGACTTTGAGCCCGCATTTGCTGCATGCAATGCATGCAGGAGCAGACGGGTGTCAGCTTCTTCATGTGTGGAGTGCAGTTCTGCTGCTTCCTCACACCCATCTTCTGTCAACTTGTAGCAGGTTTCCTCACAGGTCATGTACAACACCTTGCCATGCAGCATAGCTCTGTATCGTGGGAGTTTCCACTCTTCCACCAGAAACTTGATGAGACTGGTCTTGTTGGAGGAACTGCACAGAAATTTTCTCCACTGCTGGACGTGGTGTCCCCCTGCAAGATTCTTGTACTGGAGAGTGATGTCTCCACCCCGGTTCAGTCGTTCAGCATCTTTGATCGAAGTCTGGTGATAGACATCAAAAACATCAATCCTCCCACTCTGTGCTCCCTCATGGAGGACCTGGGTCAAGGCTGACTCTGCCACCTGTGCAAAGGTTTTGTTGTTGCCATTCATTTTTTGGACCAGGCTCATCCCATCAATGATGGAAGTAGATGGGATTGGGATGTCTTCTGCAGGAGATACATTCTTTTCAAGCTCTCTGGCAAGTGCAGCCTTGTTTGTTTTTCGTAAGGACCCATCAGCATTTGCCAGTGCCCATGGTAGTGGGCCCAATGGGTAGGCAAGGACATCCTTCAGATTCACCTTCCTGCTTTCAGCCACCAGGATCATGTGACTGAAAAGGTTTCTATCTGCCTTCAGAACCACATCCTGTGCTTTCTTTCCATGAGCTTGTTTTGTGCTGACATTGGAGAATGTTTTCAGACTTTGCTTGGTCATCTTATCGTGGAATTTCACAGGTGGTGGGTCTGCATCTAACCTTGTTTGCTGGAATGCTTGGTAGGCCTCTTCTCCTTTCTCAAGAGCTCTCAAGAGATCTATGGTCACATCAGGTGGAGCCATGTTGCCAGTGGAGAGGCTAACCAAATCAATCTCATCAGGGGACATAGGATTGAGCCAGTTATTCTCCATAAGGTCCATGAGAGACTGGACATCTGCTTCATCTCTCTTGATCCTTGGACTCTGTAGATCTGGATGAGACCATTTGCACCTGCCTTGACCTGTCAGGTCTCTCAGCTGTCTGAGGTACATGCTTCTATACTCAGCTGTGAGATAATATTTGGTCACATCTCCTGGCTTCAAGCTGAATCCCTTTGTCCCTCCAGCTGTTTGGGTGTCTTTGTTCACCGTTTCTTCTATAGCTTGGTCAACAGGGATTCGGCCAAAGGGATTGGTGGAGCCCAGTTGGACCGAGAAGCCTCCTTCCATGAATTCTGTGTACACATCTGGGTGTGTGATGGGCAGCTCAGACATCTGGGCGTAGTAGTAGGGGAGGTAGCGTGCATAATTCATCCTGTCATAAGCAAAGCACCATGGGATCATTGCTCGAATGCTAGCCAAGTGTAGCATCCAGTCTCCCTCTCTGGATGCTCGGATGAGCCCCCCAACAAGATTTCAACCATGTCCAAATAGGACATCCAGAAGTTCGAGAGGCTGCCGTTTCCACCTCTAAGGAACTCACGGTAGACTTCAAATAGATCCATGATGCGTGTACAAGAGCTGTTCTCGAGGACCTCCTTCAAAGCATGTTGTGAGACTTCTTTCCCAAGGCTGTCAATGGTCTTCAGTGTCTCATTCAGGTGAACCATGTCATTCCTGTGAGTTTCTTCCAACCAGGACAGGAAACCATTCAAGGTCAGTCGCATGAGAGCCTCATACAGGAGCTTGTGTAGTCGCACTGCCCTGTTGTACTTGCGGCCATCCATAACACCAGCAATTGAGCCTTCTGCAATCATGCCAGACTCAATGCAGAGGTCTTTGAGTCCAGCATCTTGGAAACGCTTTCCTATTATTGCCAGCAGTGTGCAGATGGTGTGGAATACCCCAAGCCTAACGATGATATCATGGAACTTGTCATGGTGTTTCCATGTGATCTCGACAGCCTTCGCATACAGGGCTTGGTCAAAGACACAGACAATCTTCCTCAGGCCTAAGCACTGCATGATGCTCAGTGACTGGTTAAGCACCTCGTTGACAGTAGACATTTGTGTCGCTGGAGCATTGATGGTAGGCAGATAGCCTATATTGTCGGGGATGACCGTCATCTCTCCTCGAGTCAGGATGTTGAAGCCTGTCCAGCTGCTGACTGACTGTTCTTCTTGTTGTGACATGCGTGCTAGGACCCAAAGAAGGTTTTTCTCTCTGGCAAGCTTAGTATTGGCTGCAGTATCGGCATCTGACTTTTTGCTTTGTGGTGGCCCTACCCGTTGTCCAGCATTGTAAGTTGGTAACATTGGTGGGGGTCCATCAATGCTTCTCTTCTTTGTTTTGGGAACAGTGGGCATGGGTTGGACAGGAAGTGGGTTGACTGGCTTTGCTTGCACAGCAATCCCATGGACTCTGTGAGATGTTCCCTCACCACTGACAGTTTCTTCAAGACGGTCGATATTGTCCCAGGCTAAAGTTGTGAATATGCCAGGATGGATGTTAGCTGGAAGGGCAATGCCACTCCCTGATGATGAGAGTTTCTGGAGACACAGGGCAGTGTTGATCTCTTCCATCTGTGAATAGGACACACTGTGACCAAGTCGGTTGAGGATGTTTATCAACTCTACATTTCCTGTCAACGATTTGACACTGAATGGCAGAACAATGTGCTTGGAAGGCTTGGTATTTCCACATGTCACTGCATATACTATGTCATGGCCAAATGACTGCAGAAGGCACTGCACTCTCTGGGATGCATGATCAGGATCATTTGAGCCTGTGAGTAGAGAGTACAGGAAGATAATGAGCGACTCTGGAATGGTAGGACATTCTGGTTTGACTTCAGGCGGCCAGGTTTGAGGAACATCTTGACTTTTAATGTCTGCTCTCAATTTGATGGCTGCTTTGGCTATAACATCTTGTGCACTGACACTTTTCAGGGTCTGCAGCTCCCTTTTGAGAGACTGATTTTCTTTGGCAAGTTCCCTCATGGACAAGTTATTGGGATAGAGGAGGAATTTTCCTTTCTCATCAGGGAATTTCTGCAAGGCTCCAGCAAACTCACTCTCCAGGTTTCGCCTTATGTGCTTCTTGGTTGATTCCTTGACTTGGGCAATGCCTTGGGAGTTCATTGAAGCTACCAGTCTAGAAGAGAGATCAGTCATTGTCATCACTTGAGGATTGCCAAAAAGCTCCATCCTGATGAAGAGGAACAGCTCATTGTATGCCTTATTCACAGCAGCTTCATACTGGGCTGCAGCATCATCATCTTCATTGCTGGCAACCTCTCCTTTGGAAACCTCTTCTTTGGTGTAAAGTCTATAGCATGACCTGTGGTAGTGCCCTTCAGCTGCTACAAGGTCTCTACTCACAATGGCAAGGATTCTGCTGTCCCTTTTCTTTGTGGCTGCACTCCTGATCTTTGCATCAGCTCGCAGTTCTCGACACTGCACCAGTACTTCTCTCGTATTCTGTCTCTTGGAATATTTGCTGTTTTTCTGACAAAATATGCACTCTGCATCATAAGTCCTAGATGTACTTGGAGCATGCCGAGCTACTCTCTTAGATTGTTTCTCTTCAGCAGAGACACAACTTTTCTTTTCTTTTGCAAGGAGGCCATCAAGAATTTGCTTCATAGTGAAGATACTGCGACACTTTCTGTGGTAGTAGATTGCTGGAATCTGTCCCTCAGGAATGTCTTTTGCCAGTTTCAAAACTGGTGCATGATTTCGTATCTGAGCTGCCCTGAGCAGAGTTCTCCATGAGTCGACACTTTGTAGTGAAACCAGCTTATCTGTATCATCAGAACAGTGCATAATGCACTCCACCCGTGGGCGCTTTGGTATTGAGTAAAAACTTGCTTGTTCACCAGTGGCCATATTCAGTCAGTTTTCACCTGCCACATACAAACAAATACATGTAACTTAGGTGTATGAACACTACTAAAACAAAGTTTACTTTGCTTCACCAGCGTCATATTACCATTATTTATCTTACATAGCCACAAATAGATACATTACCTAGTTGCTATGCAACAGCTGTATTTTGTCCACATGAGGCCGCTAAAATCAACACAAGATGAAAGTTCCTCGTAGCCACTTTAACTAATCATATTAACATATACATTAAAAGAACATGCTAACATTATGGGAAATTAGCTTACAATCTTCTCCAGAGTGAGACAAGAAGATGGATACCAGTTTCCTCTATGTGTTTAGTAGAAAGCTATCTAGCTGCACGTTAGCCTAGCTTAGCACAATGAATGGAAGTACACAGTACTGGTTATCCTTGGTTGTTGGCCAACTAAGAACTGTCCCAGAGTTTAAGCTAGGCTAATCAGTACCAGGGGTGTTGAAATGCTATATTTGTAAAAATCTGGGCAAATACACAATCGTGAGAGGCACAGAAACGGGTTTCCTGAAAGAAAAATGAAATAGCTGCTCATTTGGAAAGGTTATCGTGTATTATTTTACTGCTGTTAGTGTACCAAATAAAATGGCACCAGTGAAGTTGTGTCACCTTGGGTGATATCTATCTGGTCTGACCCATGGACTAACTGGCTTTGGTCTAGTTAGTTTCTTAGTAATAATGCCCCTCTAATTTAAGGTTCACAATCACCTCACACAATGAAATAGTATGGGTATATTATACATTTCCTGAATCTTTACAGTCTTGTGAGTATTCCAGTTTTTGTGTTTTTTGTCCCTGATATTCCTAGATGCCACAGGGCTAAAAGAAAGTATATAGTTTAGGCGAACATTGCAGAAAGATGTGTGTTATTGACGGGTTGAAGAGCTCAAGTGACCTCTATATTTGTGAGAAATATCCACAACAGGGCTTGAATGAAAGCTAAGAAGGTCCCCTTTAAAATGATACCAAAGACAATATTATAGAACATTGAAAAATGTCCTGACCATGAGGCTAAACCAGGATATGCACCAGCGTCTAAAATGCAATTTACTTTAGGGGGTGGTTAACTTCATGAGCTGATAACTGTGATACAGCTGCCACTTAGGAATGGTTATCATACCAAAATATCATCTACAGACATGGATCCTTTCAAAAATTATAAGTAAGTTTTGCCACCTTGAGTGTACCGAAATAGGAAATTTTGGGCTCTGGCCCATGGACTAATAGACCGCTACGCCATCCGGACTCCCCCATCAGCAATTTTCAAATGCTTTCAGTAGGTGTTGGTTTGTCAAAGCAATCCCTGCACATGTAGCTGAGCCAAATTTTGTTATTTTTGTTTCTTTATTTTCTCTGATTTTTTTTTTTTGTGAACTTCCCCAAAATTAGTTCCTACCTGTAAATGGGTTCCACCTTAGCGGTTTTCAATGAATACCTTATGTTCCCCGGGGGCGCTGTTCTGGTGTAACGCCTTCGAGCCTCGCTTCAGTGAGCACATGATCGGAGCTGTATGGAGCGGTGCAGAGAACAAGATATGTGACTGATGCCCGTGCTTTGTTTTTTTTTTTGTGAAGAAAATTAAACCCCACAAATCTCCACCTTCGGTGTGTGTGTGTGTGTGTGTGTCTCACTCAACTACACAAGGCAGAGACAGAAAGCAGTTGTTAGTCTGTTACACATGATCTGAGCGTGAAGCAGGACACACCAAACACCCAGCCGCTGTTTCAGGATGTTGAAGTCTGGGGAGTGGGGGATTACTCTCTTTCACTTGTTCTCATCCAGCAACCTCTGCTGATATTTACTAGTCACAATATCTATCCATTATCCAAGCCGCTTATCCCAATTGGGGTCGCGGGGATGCTGGAGCCTATCCCATCAGTCATTGGGCAGCAGGTGGGGAGACGCCCTGGAGAGGCTGCCAGGGCATCACAGGGCCGACACACATTCACACTTAGGGACACTTTAGTATGGCCGAGTCACCTGACCTACATGTCTTTGGACTGTGGGAGGATACCAGAGCATCCGGAGGAAACCCACGCAGACATGGGGAGAACATGCAAAGTCCACACAGGATGATCCGGGATGATCCCCAAGTTGGACTATTCCGGGGTTCGAACCTGTATCAATATCCATCCATATGTCCACATGTAGCCCACAGAAATATCCAGCCATATGTCCACATATAGCCCAAAGAGAATAGCAGCTGTCCACAGCTGTTTTTGATGTGTAAAGTGACTTAACTCAGGCCAACTCAGTGAGTTGAACGTAAGCTTTCTGAGCTTTCTTATTAGACATTCGTGGTTTCCAGGAAATACGGTACATATGTCCTCCGTTCAGCCAATTCATGCAGTGTATTTAGCAGTGCAGAGGGATCATAGATTTTATCAGTGTTCAGTCAGACTGGATATTCACTGACACTTTGTACTGTGCAGTAATATTCAGCAATAATGGCACAACACATCGATCACAATATTCTGACACGTTATTTGCTGTTTGACCATTTTGTAAACCAATTAAGCCAAATTGTTGGTGTAACCCATGAAATATAGGGCTACTAAAACCAATTATATCATCAAGAGATGTAGTTGCATGTTGTTCCCAGCAGAGGAACGCAGGCAGCGCATCTTAAGGATATTTTGTGCTGCGTGCAGGCACGGTTTCCTTTCTGCTGGAGATCTTGCTGATTTGCAACGGATTAAACCTTTCCTGGTAATGAAACGCCACAAAACGGTTCTGAAATCTTGTATATTTCCATATATGGACGCTAATAAGCTGTTCTTTCATCAGAATCCCAGCTGTGAATGTGAGGGAGGCAGTTTCTGTCATATGTATTTGAAACTCCGGTGAGTGAAGCACGTTGTTTGCTTACGCTAATGGCTAACGTTAAACGCTAGCCACTGTGAAGAAATACTACACTAGGTGTTCATGTACAGATACTTTTAATAAAAACCATGTTTTTAATGTACTTTGATGCATAATATATCATTGTATATATGTGCTAAAAAAAAAGCTCGCTAATCGCTAAAATTCCGCTAATCTCTAAACTGGCGCTAATTGCCAAGCTAGCTGTTAACTCGGATTAGTGGACAGCAGATGATAACAGGATAAAGTATTAAAGGTGCATTTCACATATTTTGCAGACAAAACCATTCGGTTTGAACATTTTAATGGTTTGTTGTACAACGACAATGTGATTAACTGATTTTGGTTATGAAAAGGTACATGTTAGTGGTGCTAATTCAGTTCATGTTCATGTTAAAGTGAACAATTAAAATGTTGTTTAAAAGAGTTAAAATGGGTGTGTTACAGGTTAAAAAAAAGTGGTTAAAAAGAGATGATTCATTTATCCATCCATTATCCGAACCGCTTATCCTGCTCTGTGTCGCGGGATGCTGGAACCTATCCCAGCAGTCACGGGGCGGCAGGCGGGGAGACACCCTGGACAGGCCGCCAGGCCATCACAGGGCCAACACACATTCATACAGTTGTGTTCAAAATAATAGCAGTCCAACATCACTAAGCAGATCAAATACGGTTTTTGGTAGAAATTATATTTCTACATGGCAAATAACTTACTAGTAGGTGTAGTAGAGTAATAGAAAACCAACAGACCCAACAGTCATGACATGCATGCTGCTGATTCCGTGTAATTGAATCATTAATTGAAAGGGGTGTGTTCAAAATAATAGCAGTGTAGAGTTCAATCAGGGAAGTCATTCAGCTGTGAAAAAACAGTTGTCAAACGGGTGGCCATTATTTAAGGACAAAGGCAGCAAATGTTGTACATGCTCGTTGTAGTGCATTTCTCTCTGAAAATCTGAGTAAAATGGGTCGTTCCAGACATTGTTCAGAAGAACAGCGTACTTTGATTAAAAAGTTGATTGGAGAGGGGAAAACATATAACGAAGCGCAGAAAATGATAGGCTGCTCAGCTAATATGATCTCGAATGTTTTAAAATGGCAACCAAAACCTGAAAGACGTGGAAGAAAACGGAAAACTACCATTCGAATGGATTGAAGAATAGCCAAAATGGCAACGACTCAGCCAGTGATCAGCTCCAGCGAGATCAAAGAAGGTCTAAAGTTGCCTGTGAATACTGTAACAGTTAGAAGACGCCTATGTGAAGCCAAGCTTTCGGCAAGAAGCCCCTGCAAAGTCCTACTGTTGAAAAAAAACGACATGTGCTGAAGAGGTTACAATTTGCCAAAGAACACATTGACTGGCCTAAAGAGAAATGGCGCAACATTTTGTGGACTGATGAAAGCAAAATTGTTCTTTTTGGGTCTAGGGGCTGCAGACAGTTTGTCAGATGACCCCCAAACACTGAATTCAAGCCACAGTACACTGTGAAGTCAGTGAAGCATGGTGGCGCAAGCATCATGATATGGGGATGTTTCTCATACTATGGTGCCGGGCCTATTTATCGCATAACAAGGCTCATGGATCAGTTTAAATACATCAAATACTTGAAGAAGTCATGTTGCCTATGCCGAAGAGGAAATGCCCTTGAAATGGGTGTTTCAACAAGACAATGACCCCAAACACACCAGTAAGCGAGCAGCATCTTGGTTCCAGACCAACAAGATTAACGTTATGGAGTGGCCAGCACAATCTCCGGACCTTAATCCAATAGAAAACCTGTGGGGTGACATAAAAAGTGCTGTTTCTGAGGCAAAACCAAGAAATGCAGAGGAACTGTGGAATGTAGTCCAATCGTCCTGGGCTGGGAGACCTGTTCACAGGTGCCAGAAGTTGGTCGACTCCACGCAACACAGATGTGAAGCAGTTCTCAAAAACAGTGGTTATACAAGTAAATATTAGTTCAGTGATTCACAGGAAAGCTAAATCTTGAAGCATTTTTCAGTTTATACAGTAAATGTTTGCGCTTGTAAAGAAAAATGCAGACACTGCTATTTTTTTTAACAGCCTAATATTCATTTTTATTCACTTTCTGTACAGGAATAACAAATTTGATAATTTTTTTTGTTCATGTTTTGATTTGGAATAGAATGTGCAGTGTTCCCAATGCATTTGTGTGTATGGAAATAAAAGCTATTATAAGGATTTTGAGTTTTACTCACTTTTTCACTGCCATTATTTTGAACACTACTATACATAAGGGCAGTTTAGTGTGGCCGATTCACCTGACCTATGATTTTGGACTGTGGGAGGAAGCCGGAAGATCCAGAGGAAACCCACGTAGACAACATGCAAACTCCACACAGAGGACGACCTGGGACGACCCCCAAGGTTGGACTACCCTGGGGCTTGAACCCAGCACCTTCTTGCTGTGAGGCGACCGTGGTAACCACTGCGCCACACGCTGCCCACAATTTCCCATCGGGGATGAATAAAGTATTCTGATTCTGAATTAATTTATCAATGCTAAAAATAATTGCTGTGACATTCATCTTATTGTAATCAAAGTATATCCTTTATTCATTGGTTATACATTGTAAGGTATTCTAGATGAAGAAAAGAAGCTAATGAAGTCTCATGTTAGAAAAAGAGTGAACAGAATAACTTATTAGAACTCTGCACTATGTGTGTAGGTTCTGTGTATACTACCAGCCAGAGTCGATGATTCTGTGATGGTGAACCCAGTCCAGTGAGACTGTGAACGGTTGTGGAAGCAGTGTGGCCTACCGTGGGTCCTTCCACAGAAGAAGCCGGACTAGCTCGATTCGCTCATTCAAGACACCAGATAAGAACACGTCCACACTACTAGCTTTACCTGGGTAGAAGTAATCCTAGTAGTAGTACATCCAATACACTCAAAGACAACAACTGAACTCTGGATCAACATAGGGACAGGGACAAGGAACTGAACTCGTTGCTCTCGGACCCTTTAACATTAAGGAGCATAAGTCGGAACTTCCAGCTTGGAAGAGACTTATTTTTTTATTTTATTTTCTCTTTTAATTGTTACTTTAAAGAGCTCTTTTACATTAGCAGCTGATGAGTACACGACACACGAAACAGACCTGTACTGCTATGTATTAAAACTTGTTTTCCTGCATCTGTGTATATATATATATATATATATATATATGTGTGTGTGTGTGTGTGTGTGTGTGTGTGTGTGTGTGTGTGTGTGTGTTTGAATACACAGAAGGTCCATTTGTTTGCTTACGTTAGTCTGATTCTACCGCTTGGTCTTTCCTTTTAAATTCTGTATTGCTTTTCCCTTTAATGCCCTACCTTTTATTTCTGCCTTTACTCACTTCTATACCTCTCCTCACTTTTGTTATTTTGTTATTTTACCTTCTGCTCTTAACCCGTCACTTACTTTTTATCTTTTTGCTATTTTGTGCTTTTATCAATTTCTTATTGGTCTTAAATCCTGCCTGTGGTGTTTCCTCATTGCAAACTGATGAGCTGTATGATAGTGTATCCTCATTTCCTGTTTTTATTGGATCTGATTGTTTTATTGCGTGAAACACTTTGTCTTTCATTTGTTTGTATGAGAAGTGTTATACAAATAAAGTCTGATTGATTGATTGATGAAATTTCAAGTTTCCAGCTGGACACAGCAGCAGTTAGAGTAAAGGGGATAGTTTTCGTGCGTGCATGCGTGTGGGAGGGGGTGGGTTGGGCCAGCTGAAGGATGGTTGTGTTTTACACAATTCTGCCACCTGTCAGCGTGCCTCACACGCACGCACGCACGCACGCGCGCGCGCGCGCACACACACACACACACACACACACACACGTGTGATGCACAGCTTTGATATATAAGCATACACAGATATTTAGAGACAGAAGTTTGCTTGGTCACTAAGTCTTACTGAGATGGGACTTTTAACACCCCATCTTTATATGGTTTGTTAGTGTGCTGTAGGTGTGTTAGTTCGCATTATATATATATATATATATATATATATATATCCGGAAAGTATTCACACCCCTTCACTTTCCCCACATTTTGTTACGTTACAGCCTTATCCCAAAATGGATTAAATTCTTTTTTTTCTCTCATCAATCTACACACAATACCCCATAATGACAAAGTGAAAAAGGTTTTTTAGAAATTTTTACAAATTTATTAAAAATAAAAAACTGAAATATTGCATGTACATAAGTATTCACACCCTTTGCTATGACACTCAAAATTGAGCTCAGGTTCATCCTGTTTCCACCGATCATCCTTGAGATGTTTCCACATCTTGACTGGAGTCCACCTGCAGTAAATTTAATTGATTGGACATGATTTGGAAAGGCACACACCTGTCTATATAAGGGCCCACTGTTGACAGTGCATGTCAGAGCAGAAACCAAGCCATGAAGTCAAAGGAATCGTCTGTGGACCTCTGAGACAGGACTGTATCGAGGCACAGATCTGGGGAAGGGTACAAAAAATGTCTACAGCTTTGAAGGTCCCGAAGAGCACAGCGGTCTCCATCATTCGTAAATGGAAGAAGTTTGGATCCACCAGGACTCTTCCTAGAGCTGGCCGCCCAGCCAAACTGAGCAATCGGGGGAGAAAGGCCTTGGTCAGGGAGGTGACCAAGAACCCGATGGTCACTCTGACAGAGCTCCAGCGTTCCTCTGTGGAGATGGGAGAACCTTCCAGAAGGACAACCATCTTTGCAGCACTCCACCAATCAGGCCTTTATGGTAGAGTAGCCAGACGGAAGCCTCTGCTCAGTAAAAGGCACATGACAGCCCGCTTTGAGTTTGCCAGAAAGCACCTAAAGGACTCTCAGACCATGAGAAACAAGATTCTCTGGTCTGATGAAACCAAGATTGAACTCTTTGGCCTGAATGCCAAACGTCATGTCTGGAGGAAACCAGGCACCTCTCATCACCTTGCTAATACCATCCCAACAGTGACGCATGGTGGTGGCAGCATCATGCTGTGGGGATGTTTTTCAGTGGCAGGAACTGGGAGACTAGTCAGGATCGAGGGAAAGATGAATGGAGCAAAGTACAGAGAGACTCTTGATGAAAACCTGCTCCAGAGCACTCAGGACCTCAGACTGGGGTGAAGGTTTACCTTTCAACACGACAACGACCCTAAGCACACAGCCAAGACAACGAAGGAGTGGCTTCGGGACAAGTCTGTGAATGTCCTTGAGTGGCCCAGCCAGATCCCAGACTTGAACCCCATTGAACATCTCTGGAAAGACCTGAAAATAGCTGTGCAGCGACGCTCCCCATCTAACCTTACCGAGCTCGAGAGGATCTGCAGAGAAGAATGGAAGAAATACCCCAAATATAGGTGTGCCAAGCTTGTAGCTTCATACCCAAGAAGACTTGAGGCTGTAATCGCTGCCAAGGGTGCCTCAACCAAGTACTGAGTAAAGGGTGTGAATACTTATGTATATGCAATATTTCAGTTTTTTATTTTTAATACATTTGCAAAAATTTCTACAAAACCTTTTTCGCTTTGTCATTATGGGGTATTGTATGTAGATCGATGAGGGGAAAAAATGGATTTAATCCATTTTGGAATAAGGCTGTAACATAAGAAAAAGTGGGGAAAGTGAAGGGGGGGTGTGAATATTTTCCGGATACACTGTGTGTGTGTATGTATGTGTATATATATATACATACATTGTAGCGAATTCGGTGGACAACCACAGGAACTGCTGCAGGTGGGACGCGAACCCGTATCGCCCGCACCGCGGGAGACATCGCCGACCGGTCGACTAAAGCGTCAGACGACCCTTAAATTAATAATAAAAAAAATAACTTTGTTAAAAGAAACACTCAACAATAGGGAAAATTCTCAACAAATAAGGAGCAAAATAATCCAGTGAGTCAAGTAAATTCTCTGAGACAGTACAAGCCTGTTTCATGCCATAAGCAATCACACACACACACACACATACATATATATATATATATATATAGTGGTTATTGGAGTATTTGTGACCTAACGGTCATCTTGAACGAGTCTGGCCGTTCTCCTCTGACCTCTGTCAATTAACAATGTGTTTTCACTCAGAACAAATGCTCCCGGTTCCAACTGTGTTGGCAGTTCCGATAACATCCAGGGTGGTCTGGCGGCCGCCTCGTCTAGCCTTGACTGTGTTTTTAGTGTCATCATGTGGCGTGTGGGGAGGTGTGTCGAAGGGGTCTGGCTGGGAGAGCTAGCGTTGGATCGGCTGAGGGAGCCTGGTCTGATGCATCTTGTGGCCCCAAGGACCACGGCCCTGACCGGAGCTGCGCACGAAGAGGAACCAATGAGGGCGGTCTGATAGGACGCGGAAGCGAGGCGGGCTAAGCTAACGCACACCAGCAGTTCCGACAGTCATTCTGGCTGAGGTTCGTTCTCCTGGACAGTGATTTTTTTTTTTTTAGTTTAGATATGTGTTAGTTTGGCGATATGTGTTCTTGTAGTTCTTGTAGTTTGTGGATATGTGTTTTCGTCTTTGTGTTGCATTGCTGTGGGAAACGATCTTTTGTTTCATGTGCGCAAGTGCATGAAATGAAACGACAGTGTTTCTGGTTCTGATTTCTGATTCACTAGATGCTTTTGGTTTTTCCCACCGTTGTCTGTAAACTGTAGAGACTGTATGACTTTATGCATGCTCAATAATCCAAGTAAGGAAATCACAGAAGGTTGGATCAGTTCATCTGCACACAATGTTTATTGAGAGAAACGTTTCATCATTCATCTAGGTTTCATCAGTCACCGGACCTCTGCAGGTGGGGATACCTACAGCCAGTTGAGACTGAAGAGGTCACTTAAGAGGAGTGATGAAACGTTTCTCTCATTAAACGTTGTGTCCAGATGAACTGATTCAACTTTATGTGATGTAGAGACTGTAGTGCATGCAAATCTCAGGTCTCAACAGTTTCTGCGAGGCTGGAACCACCACGCGTGGCACCAACAATCATTCCAGTCAAAGTCTGTCAGATAACACATCATCTCCATTTTAATGTTTAGTCGAACAACTGTATATCCTGACCTTGTTTGCATGCTTTATATATTGAGTTGCCGCTACATGGATCGCTGTTTGGCTATTTGCCTTTAATGAGCAGGCGTACCCAATAACGTGGCCACTGAGTGTAGATGTACAAGCCACCCCGGATAACATGGTGCCGTTCTCCAAACAAGTGCCTGAACAGTAAATACTTTTAGACGGGCGATACTTATTATGGTTGATGTGCATCTTCGTCTCATGAGGGTACTGCGGCAGAGTGAAAGAGATGCCTCGTGACGGATCTCTTTTATGTATACACACACACACACACACACACACACACACACACACACACACACACACTTTGTTGCGGCACCTATCTACAGTGATTGAGTCTTAATAAAGCCTAATCCCTGCAGCGCGGCCTTTTTCTGGTCCACAGCTCCTGCTGGTCGCCTGTCTTGAGCGCGCCGTAATTTCTCGTCACAGCTCCTCACACCGGCCACCACACGGTGCGCTGAGGGGGACAAGGGACGCGCTAGCATGGCTCACGTCAAAAATAAGGCGAGGGGGGGGACCTTTCTCTTCAGGGGGAAAAAAAAGGAAAAATAATTTCTGAATTCCTCAGAAATAATAGGGAGGGGGAGTGGAAAGAAGACACTCTTTCACAGACACAAACAGCAAACACAAATAGTGGCTCGCCCAGCTTTTGTTTTGCTTTTTTTTCCGAGGCGGGGAGAAGAAAACGTCTCGGCGGTTGTCAGCGGTTGAAACTGTAGACACACCTGGCGTCGCGCAACTGGTCTTTGATCACTTGTCGAGCGAAATTCCGCCGCTGATTAAAGTGAAGGGGGAGGGGGGCACGTCTAGAAAGAGTGAGAAAGGAAAACAGAGAGGCTTGTGGAAAAGGTAGCCCCACCTGTTTGTGCCTTTATTGTTGGGTGCACCGCCCTGTTTGCTGTAATTAGAATCAGCGTGAATTGTCAAAGTTGTCTTCAGCAAAACCTACACTCTCCTTTGTTTCTGCTCAGCGAGACCTTTGTGTTTGGAGCGACTTACACGAATAGACCTTAAAACGAATGAATGTCAGTTTCCCTCTTAGCAAATCTATAGGTGCTACTAGTAAGTGACCCGCAACCAAGTTGCGGTGATCATGACGTTTATTAGCTATCCACCCGTCTAAATCTCCCTCCTCTTCATCCTGCCAGCTAACCGCCTTCCCCCTGCCCCATAACCCCCCCCCCACTCCAACTCCCTCCCCCCAAATGCTCAGAATCGGTTGAAATGCTGAGAAAAGTGGTTTTTAGCCATTTTTAGAAAATGCATATTTTGCATAATTATTATAATTATATTTTAATGTTCTGCTATTTTTCTGGTCCTCTCTGGAACAATACTGTAGTGGGAAATGCCTGGGGGTGTACTTGGAATGTTGCACTGGGCTCGTGCAGCTAGAAGACCAATCACAGGTTAGCTCGCGCTGTCACAGACGCAACTATATTAGACACCGCGGGAGAGACAAAGCGCCAGAACTGTTTAGTAACCATATCGTAGACTGTCACCTTAGCGTGGGATAGAGCAGGGAAACCTAGCGTATCCTGGGCTAGACAGTAGATACGGTGGCTAGCAGTGGTAGTGTTAGCAGCAGACTGCCTCGGTACCTGTAGCTAGCTGACTACCCCCGAGAGCTTCCCCAGAGAGACTGAGAGAGACATTCACCCGGTCACACCGGAGCCAGAGTACAGAGACTGAGAGAGACATTCACCCGGTCACACCGGAGCCAGAGTACAGAGAGAGAGAGAGACACGCACCCCGGAGAGCAGCCATCCATCTCCCGCCCCGCCTAGAGCTCAGCCGCCCTGTTCCATCACCAGCCCTGGTCCCAAGGTGAGCTTGCTAACCCATTAGCACACGGCTAACTAGCTAACTAGCAGGCTAGCCCTAGCATTGGCGCAGCTATCTAGCTAACGGTGGTGAAGCCCGGTTTGTCGCACCTAAAAGTCCCCGCCTCCATCCATAGTTATCCGGGCTATAGAAAAACCGCGACAAGTGGTGTCAGAAGTGGGATAAAAGGTTGGGATTCGCCATAATCTCAACACCGGAGGATCCTGCCCCGGTCACATGGCGGCATAATTCAGCCTGCACACTGTGAGCTAACCCAGCTAGCAACTGAGTGAGTCAGCCATTTTGTGAAGCACTGTAATTTCTTCAGTAGTCACGTAAATCAGTGGAAAAATAAAAATGTCACAGGACAAAGAAAATGTAAAAGAACAGTCTGAGTTGAGTCTGGATGGTGCTGGTGTGGGGACAGAAGACCCCGGGGAGCACGCCTGGATGAAGCTCCTCCTGGCGCAGATGGAAACCATGAACCAGACCCAGGTTAAGATGCAACGCCAGATAGAGATGCAGATGGAGGCCCTCACAGCGTGTATCGATGGACTAGCGGAAGCGGTGGCTAAGCGATCTCGTCCCCCCACACCTCCCATTCAGCGCACCGATTGGGCCCGTCATCGTTCAGATTTCCAAGGTGAGCCTCCCGGTTTGTCGCCCATCGCTCAAGTAGTGAAGCAAGGGGTTTCTCCTAGTAGCCCTCAAAGCGATAGTGGTGTAGGGTCGGCAGGGGCTGTGCTCAGAGAACGAACTAGCAGAACGGTGCAAGACATGAGCCTACTCTCGCAGTTCACCCCGGCCCGGGAGAACCCAGGGGCCAGACAGCGAGACGGCGCTGATCACCTGTTGTCAGCAGCTATGGCCGCAGTGGCTAACTTGAGCGACCGGCGCAACGAGGAGACGCCAGCCAGGCCGAGCAGCAAAGCGGCCCCAGCAGCCCTGTGCTATACAGGAAATGGACCCAGTGAGCCCGCACCACTTACCAGCACTCCGATCGGTCATGGTGGAAAAAATGGAGCGACTGCAGTACCACCCCCCGACGGGATGCAGGGTGGCCAAATGTCCCTGGACAGCAACGGCGGCCGAAACCTGCTGGATGACAGCGTTGGAGGGCAGGCAGGTTCCTCTAGAGGTCAACAGAGCCAGACAGGAGACCTTCAAAGTCGGAGCGGCAACCGAAGCTCACAAGGTCCCGACCGAGGACACGAAAATGACATCAAGCTCCTCGCCACTTTTGATGGTAAGGGCGACTGGGATAGTTTCGTTGGACCATTCGAACGGATGGCGAGAAAGAGGGGCTGGACCAACGAGACCTGTTTGGACGCCTTGTATCTCCGACTGAGGGACAACGCCATGTCTTTTGTCATCGCGCAGCCGGCTCCGATAAAAGATGACTACCACGCGCTCATCACCCAGTTACGCCGCCGCTACGGTAAAGAGCTGCCTGAGGGAACTGCGCGCCGTAAACTCAGCGAGGTTAAGCAGGCCAGAGAGATGACCCTCTATGAGTTTGGCGAGGAAGTGAGGAGACTTGTCACACTGGCATACCCGCAGGTTGGTGTTACACTGCAGGAGGCCTACGCTGCAGAAGCCTTTCTGCGCGGGCTGAAGAACCAAAACATCGCGTATGAAGTCCTGGGGGCAGAACCCAAAACACTAGCTGAAGCAATCGGGAAGGTTGAGGCACGCGAGTATGACTTTAAAGCGACGCTGGGGCAAGAGGTTGAAGGAAAAGGGAGAATCCGGCAAGTAGCATGGGAAGACGAGCGGCGTCGCGATAGCTCTCCAAGTCCTCCGCCGGTAGGAGACAGCATGAGTACCCCCGAGCTCAAGACCCTGGCCAGTGGCATCGACAACATTAACAAGGTGAAGTTGCACAGGCACATCAGCCCAGACCACCTACTCCAAGTGTGTTCTAGAGTATGTCCACTGCTGGAGAAAGAGGTTCCTGCCAGCGTGCCTGGTCTCCACAGCATCCTGGGAGCCGGCAGGCAGAACCTCCTGCATACCAACAAGAGCTGCAAGCATGTTGTGTGGAAGGGCTCAGCGCTGGCTGCTCTGCACTGTGGACGACCCCCAGAGCCTCCTATTATCTATGGGAGTCCACCCAATATCGTGGAGACGAGCAATGGGCGTCGGCTCAATGGCTCCTACCGTCTACGTCAGCTACTGCCTACAGCTGTCTACCAGCACATGAAGATGCACAAGAGGATTCTGGGACATCTCTCCTCTGTCTACTGTGTCACCTTCGACCGCACCGGGCGACGCATTTTCACGGGCTCAGATGACTGCCTGGTGAAGATCTGGGGCACAGATGACAGGCGCCATGCTCTGTTGTCTGCTCCAGCACCAGCCATAGGGCCGCAGGAAACACCTGAAGGAGGTCCTCCCGCTGCTGACATGGAGGAGCCGGGGGCGCAGAGAACAGAGGAGTACGAAGGAGTGACAGAGCAGGAGGAGATCGATGAAGACCTTGATCTCCGGCTGGAGGACCTGTTCCACGTAAACGACGATGGAGGACCCAGCACACCAGGCTCCCCGGCTCGGTTCCAGCGCTCCAACCCACTGCTGCCAGCTACTCTTCAGGCGAGTCGACAATCACCCAACGTCGTGGGACAGCAGCCTGTGCTCCGGGCGGGCAGTCCAACGCCCCTGACCCAGAAGGAGACGAAGCCGACGCCGCTGAGTCCCATCTCCCGTACACCACCAGACGGGGCCGGCCAATCCGGAGGCCCGCCTGGCTCCTAGACTAACTTTGACGGACGTGACTAGTTGACTTGGGGGTTACTAGGCTAGTCACAAGAGTCCAGTATGGATAGCGACCACCCACATTTGTTTGACGCCCTTTGTTCCGGGCCTAGTTCATTTCGCGGGTGTTCTGTCCCGTTTATCGTGTTAGATTAATCAGACTGATCTTTGTAGTCTGTTGTTCATTTATGTTGAAGGGACTCAACAGTGCTGGAGGGGGGCAGTGTAGTGGGAAATGCCTGGGGGTGTACTTGGAATGTTGCACTGGGCTCGTGCAGCTAGAGGACCAATCACAGGTTAGCTCGCGCTGTCACAGACGCAACTATATTAGACACCGCGGGAGAGACAAAGGCCAGAACTGTTTAGTAACCATATCGTAGACTGTCACCTTAGCGTGGGATAGAGCAGGGAAACCTAGCGTATCCTGGGCTAGACAGTAGATACGGTGGCTAGCAGTGGTAGTGTTAGCAGCAGACTGCCTCGGTACCTGTAGCTAGCTGACTACCCCCGAGAGCTTCCCCAGAGAGACTGAGAGAGACATTCACCCGGTCACACCGGAGCCAGAGTACAGAGACAGAGAGACATTCACCCGGTCACACCGGAGCCAGAGTACAGAGAGAGAGAGAGACACGCACCCCGGAGAGCAGCCATCCATCTCCCGCCCCGCCTAGAGCTCAGCCGCCCTGTTCCATCACCAGCCCTGGTCCCAAGGTGAGCTTGCTAACCCATTAGCACACGGCTAACTAGCTAACTAGCAGGCTAGCCCTAGCATTGGCGCAGCTATCTAGCTAACGGTGGTGAAGCCCGGTTTGTCGCACCTAAAAGTCCCCGCCTCCATCCATAGTTATCCGGGCTATAGAAAAACCGCGACAATACCTACCACCTCCAAAAGAAATTAGGATCATAAATGCTTTAGTTTTCGGTCCCGCTATCTACACTAACACACACACACTAACACCACACACACATTCCGAAAATATATGAGTAGAAGGTGCGAAAGTACCCACACCTGTACGACACGTCACAGAGAGGATACATACCACCGTCTCTTCAGTTTATTTTCTTGTAGAGCCAGCAGGCAAGAGCATGTCTTCCTCGTCGTCAGTGTCGGACGCCATGACAGAACAGTGTAAACAACACGCAAGCATTGTGGGTAATGTAGTGTTTCACGGACGGCTTTACAGGAAACTTCAACGCGGAAGTGCGCTCGACTATGGAAGCCCAAATGACTGCGGACATTCCTCGTGGAGTCCGCTCCGCGTACGTTCCGCCCGAGTTTGTTTGGGCCTTTAAATGTGATTCATCAGATAAGACACTCGGACACTTCCACGCGCGCAACAGCGGACAACTTTATTGTTCGTCAGACCCGCCAAAACCCGACCCACCCACCCGCACGCGCTGATTTCCATTGAAAAACAGAAAACTTTATTGAGTTCACTTCACGTGACAGCCGCCATATACGCCCGTACTCGACCCATGCAAATGCGACTCTGACGTTGTAGCTTATTTCACGGACGCTGCTCGCTGCTCGCTGTCTCCGACCGCCATCCAGCAACCCGTTAAGAACGCGAGGTTTGTGCGAACGGCGGAAAGAGCCGAGGCGTGACGTGGCCAGAGCCCGCCATCTTGTTGAACTGCTCAGGATTCTGAAGGGATTCCACATATTTTATGCATATTCCGCATATTATGCATATTTTTAATGTTCTATTTTTTTATAGGTGCCCCTGATCATCCCCGATAACCTCCAAAAAGAATCAAGGCCCCAAGTGCTTTAGTTTGGCCGTTTATAGACTCCCACAGACACACACCAGACACACGTTGTGAAAATACATGAGTAGATGTTTAATTATACTTGAATCCTCACCTTTCTCGTTCAGCATTGTGAATATGACAAAAACCACATGAAACGACAAACGTATTTTCCTCCATTTTATCCCATTCATTTATTATCCAAATGGCTTATCCTGCTCTCAGGGTCGCTTGAGCCTATCCCAGCAGTCATTGGATGGCAGGCGGGGAGACGCCCTGGACAGGCCGCCAGTTCATCTCAGGGCCGATGCACGCACACACACATTCATTCACATCTCGGGACAATTTAGTACGGCCGATTCACCTGACCTACATGTCTTTGGACGGTAGAGGCTAGTTCCCATCGATGCAGAGAACGGAAATGGAGTAGAGAACGGTCAACTGAGCACGCGCGCAATGCCTCTACCATGCCTTCCCACGCACCGCGTAGCATCCAGGCGCTAGGATTCTAGGAAGAGCCACCCCTGCTCTGCGTCTGATTAGCTAACTTTAACCCTAACCCCGCCCCAACCCTAACCTACCCAAACAACGGAGGCAACGAGTACTTGCGCATGCTCAGTTGACCGTTCTCTGCATCGATGAGAAGAACGTGCAGAATCCACACAGATGACGACCGCCAAGGCTGGACTACCCCGGGGCTCGAACCAAGGACCTTCTTGCTGGGAGGCAACTGCGCTAACCACTCCACCACCGTGCCGTCCGTATTAACTATCCCATTTATCTGCCAAAAATAAAAATAAAAAAAATCACAAAAAATGTCGCAATTTGTATTTGCGTAAAAGGAATCCTATGGTTCTCTTCCTGGAAATGGCATCAAACGTATAGTTACATCGGGCATCGGGCATCCGGGTAGTATAGCGGTCTATTCCGTTGCCTACCAACACGGGGATCGTCGGTTCGAATCCTCGTGTTACCTCCGGCTTGCTCGGGCGTCCCTACAGACACAATTGGCTGTGTCTGCGGGTGGGAAGCCGGATGTAGGTGTGTGTCCTGGTCGCTGTACTGGCGCCTCCTCTGGTCGGTCGGGGCGCCTGTTCGGGGGGAGGGGAAACTGGGGGGAAGAGCGTGATCCTCCCACACATTATGTCCCCCAGGCGAAACTCCTCACTGTCAGGCGAAAAGAAGCGGCTGGCGACTCCACATGTATCGGACGAGGCATGTGGTAGTCTGCAGCCCTCCCCGGATCGGTAGAGGGGGTGGAACAGCGACCGAGACGGCTGGGAAGAGTGGGGTAATTGGCCAAGTACAATTTGGAAGAAAAGGGGGGGAAATCCCCCCCCCCAAAAAATAGATATAGTTACATCTCTTTTCACGTGTGACCGGGAATATAAGAAAAATGTCCAGTAGTAATTTGATTTGAATATCCCCACTTTGTAAAAATCTGAATGTGCGCGTCCACACTCTGCAATATCATGGGACGCAGTTGCATCTTCCACTGTTCACATCCAAAAACACTCTTTCCCTCTCCCCAAAACTCTGCGGCTACAAAAACAATGGCTGGAGTTCATTCAAGTTAAACGCCAATCAAATCCTCCGCCTTCCCCTTATCAAATCCCACTTCAGTGGTCCGTTTCTTTCGGAAATGTGTCATATCGGAGAAGCCTAAATGCTGTTTCATGTGGTTTTTAAATCAAAGCAAACAAGACAAACAAATTCAAATTGAAAGGTAGCGCATCCTGTTACAATATTGGTTAAACCAAGGTTAGGTGTATGTGCTCTTATGTTGATGTCACCACTAGAGGGCGCTGTTATGTTGACCTGTGGTCTATAAAAAAGCATGCGCAAAATAAAGGAACCATTCCGGTTACAGCAACACCGACGAAGTGCACGCGCGATTTTTCTCCGTGAAATGAGTCTAGTTGAGCCGGTATTCCTGCCCTCAGATATTACAACGTCAACAGTTTATGGGTCCAGAAGGGAAGATGGAAGCCGATGGTACAGACTATGCTCCGAAGGAGATGAGACAAATTACGAGTTATGGGAAACCAAGTTTTTAGGCCATCTGCGTTTGGTCGGTCTTAAAGAGACCATATTACAAGAGCCAGATGACGACGAAAATGAGGACGTTGTCGCCGAAGATGCAAGGAAAAATGAAGATGCATATGCTGAATTGATACAATTTGTGGACGACAAAAGCCTCTCTCTGATTATGAGAGAAGCCGCCGACGATGGAAGAAGAGCGTTGGAAATGCTGAGGGACCACTACGCTGGCAAAGGGAAGCCAGGTGTGATGAGCCTCTACACAGCAGAGCTAACGTCTCTCCAGAAAGCGGCAAATGAGACCGTCACACAATACATCATTCGTGCAGAAACGGCTATAACAGCGCTGAGAAATGCAGACGAGGTTCTTAGCGACGGACTGTTAATTGCTATGATTCTGAAAGGCTTGCCCGAATCATTAAAGCCGTTTTCCGTCCACATAACGCAGGGTGATGAGAAGATAACTTTTGCGGAGTTCAAAACCAAGCTGAGAAGTTATGAGAGCACGGAGAAGTGTAATGGCAACCCGGATGATGACAACGTGATGAAGACAAGCAGCTCAACAATGAGAGTGAGGGGGAGAGAGAACGAAAAGAGCTCGGAGATAACCTGCTACAACCGCGGCCAAAAGGGCCACAAAGCCCGGACATGCAACCTTACTGAAGCACAGAGCCAGTGGTGCAGTGTTTGCCAGAGCTCCGCTCACAGCGCCACGTGCAGACGGAAAAGACGAGACAACGTGAAACAAGCAGTGGATGCACAGGATCACACTTTCGCTTTCAAAATTGATGACTGTCAAGTCAGTGGAGTAAAACAGAGAGGTCTGATGGTGGATACGGGCGCAACGTCACACATGATCACCGACATCGGAAAGTTTAGGAGGTTTGATGACCGTTTCCAGCCAGACACACGTTTTGGAGTTGGCTGATGGGACGAAAACAAGTGGTGTCGTGCTGAAGAGAGGTGAAGCGGAGGTCTGCCTGCTGGACAGTGAGGGTCGCCGGGTGAAGACAACGCTGAAGAAGGCGCTGTATAGTCCATCATAGCCACAAGACATTTTCTCTGTTAAAGCAGCGACGGGCAACGGAGCTGCAGTCAATTTTCGGGAAGGAAACAACCACCTCATCCACAAGGATGGCACCAGGTTTGACATCAAAGTGTACAATAGACTTTACTATCTGAACACTGTAGATGATGAACAAGGTGATGGGTGTCATGGATACTATGATATACAAACCTGGCACGAAATACTAGGTCACCGTAACTATGAGGATGTGTCAAATTTGGAAAATATAATAGAGGGAATGAAAATTAAGGGAAAATGTGATAAATCTAAACTAAACTGCGAAGTGTGCACACAACGGAAATTTGCTCAGAGTAGAAACGGAGAACCAGACGTCAGGGCAAAAGCAGCACTTGATTTAGTTCACACTGACTTATACGGCCCCATAGAGCAAGAGGCAAAAGATGGGTTCAGATATACTCTGACATTTACTGATGATTACTCAGGAGTAGTCTATGTGTATTTCCTGAAAACAAAGAGTGGTACTGCCAAAGCTACTGAAAAGTTCATAGCTGACACTGCCCCCTATGGGAAGATCAAGTGTATAAGGTCAGATACTGGCACAGAATTCACGGGGCAGGATTTTCAGTCTTTACTTAGTAAGAATGTCATAAGACATGAGACTTCAGCACCTTACTCGCCCCATCAAAATGAGACTGCTGAGAGGAATTGGAGAGCACTGTTTGAAATGGCAAGGTGCATGTTAATCGAGAGCAACTTACCTAAGAAGTTGTGGACATATGCTGTGATGGCTGCTGCAGTAATTCGGAACAGGTGCTACAATAGGCGTGTGAAACAGACTCCATATTACATGCCGATAGGAAAAAAGCCTGATGTGTCAAAGATGAGTGCTTGGATCAGTGTGCTATGCATACAAGCAAGACAAGAAAAAGTTAGATTCACGGTGTGAAAAGGGGATTTTTGTAGGATATGATTAGAATAGCCCATCATACCTAGTCTACTACCCAGACACTGGGAAGGTCCTAAAACCCAGGCTAGTCAAGTTTGTCACAAAAAGTGGCGTTGAACGCCAAACTCAAGACCCATCCAGAAATGATTGATGATGATTTTCATGGTAAGGAATATGTATCCCCCATGCCAAAGGCCAAGATGGCTGACCAGAGTCCAAAAGAGAGCCGGGAGCCTAAAATTGAAAATCTAGAGAGTAATGAGGACACTCAGACAGAACAGAGAGGAGAGAGTCATGAAGCACGTTACCCCAAAAGAGATAAGAAAACTCCTAAGTACTTGGAAGACTATGAATGTGAAGTTGAGTGTAATGACCAGATATTAACTAATATTGACTACTGCTACAGAGTGGCCTGTAATGTACCACAGACCTTCAAAGAACCCATGAGCTCAACAAAGTCAGAAATGTGGGCTCGCGCTATGAAGGAGGAAATGGATTCTCTTATGGAAAATGATACTTTCACACTGACCACACTGCCAGAAGGTAAAAAAGCAGTGGGGGGGTCGTTGGGTTTATGCAATCAAAGACAATGCAGACAGCTCTGAAACCCACAAGGCCAAAAAGAGAAAAAAGGTGTAAAGTAACCTACTGTATGTAACTACCAGACATAGTGTGTTGTGACTACAGTCTATGTTTTGTGACTGATGTGTACAGTATAGAGCAAGTGGGGGTGTTACAATATTGGCTAAACCAAGGTTATGCGTATGTGCTCGTATACTGATGTCACCACTAGAGGACGCTGTTGTGTTGACCTGTGGTCTATAAAAGAGCATGCGCAAAATAAAGGAACCATTCTGGTTACAGCAACACCGATGAAGTGCGCGTGTGATTTTTCTCCGTGAAATGAGTCTAGTTGAGCCGGTATTCCTACCCTCAGAGGTGACAACATCAACACATACGCTGCATATTTGCCATTCTCATATGCACCATCACTGCATAGTTTGGTTAGGGAGTACTTGTGCAATCCAAGTGTTTTTGGAGCCGGACATTAAATCCCAACATTAAAAACATTCCATATGGAGAGCGAGGGAGAGAAATAGGCTGTGTGCAGTACCCAGAAATTTGAACATCTTAAGCCTTAGTTATTCAAAGCAGAAAGAAAGCTCAATTTCAGGCATACAAACATAAATTTCTTTCATGTACTCATGACACCTCCACACTTGTATCATTGGTTGAAATATCCACACTGTTACATATTCAGCCAAAATGGAGGAGCGGTTGATTGGAGAATGCAAGCTAGGCCTCTGCTCTACTTATTTAAATTACAAATCGTGGAGCAATTTTTCCAATTAATTGGGCGGCACGGTGGCACATGTTCTCCCCGTGTCTGTGTGGATTTCCTCTGGGTGCTCCCGTTTCCTCCCACAGTCCAAAGACATGTAGGTCAGGTGAATCGGCCATACTAAATTGTCCCTATAGGTGTTTGTTTGTGTGTGTGTGTGTGTGTGTGTGTGTGTGTGTGTGTGTGTGTGTGTGTGTGTGTGTGTGTGTGTGTGTGTGTGTGGGCCCTGTGATGGCCTGGCGGCCTGTCCAGGGTGTCTCCCCGCCTGTCGCCCAATGACTGCTGTGATAGGCTCCAGCATGCCTGCGACGCTGAGAGCAGGATAAGCGGTTTGGATAATGGATGGATGGATCATGGAACAACTTAAACAAGGAAATTGATTAGTAACTTGCAAATCATGCAAGATTGCAGAGAAAAAGTGCAAAAAGAAGAGTCTGCCTTCTCATATTACATGCTCATTTCTTGGTAAGAACAGTTGTTATGGGGTGACTGAAAACGGGCCTTAAATCTGTACTTTCAACAACGGCAACGTAAAAAACAAACAAACAAAAAAACAACGTCTCAGTTAGACTGTGTAGACGATTTTTCATTATCTGTGAACTCTTACTTGTGCAGGCCAGTACTTTATTGATAGTATTACTTCCTATGGTAAGTAAAATGGTCATTCCTGCATGCTGAACTACGAAGGTGCAATGGGATCGACTACGGATAGTATTGGAGATTGCGGGTATCAATTTTTCAACTTGCATTTTCTTTTTCACTTCCAAACACATGGTACAGATAATTATGTTGAATTGCACTTGTTGAAACATGTTAGATGCTCGTATTCCACGGCACCATGAGATACCATTGTAAAGCTGAATCCAGCGGTGATCCTATATCTGAATCTCCACAATGAAGCCAGTGAGCTTCATCGATATGAATGATATCATATGCATGATAGCAAAAACTATGAAAATAAGACCATTCATTCATTCAATCATTCATTCATTCATCTTCAGCTGCTTCCCCGGGGTTGGGTCGCAGTGGCAGCAAGGTAAGTAGAGCGCTCCAGACGTCCCTCTCCCCAGCAACTTCCTCCAGCTCCTCCTGGGGGATCCCAAGGCGTTCCCAGGCCAGATTGGACATGTAGCCCCTCCAGCGAGTTCTGGGTCTACTTCAGGGTCTCCTCCCAGTTGGCAGTGCCCGGTAAACCAAGGAAGGCACCCAGGAGGAATCCTAATCAGATGCCCGAACCACCTCAACTGGTTCCTTTCGATGCGAAGGAGCAGTGGCTCTACTCCGAGCTCTATCTGGATGTCCGAGGTCCTCACCCTATCTCTAAGGCTGAGCCCAGACACCCTACGGAGGAAACTAATTTCAGCCGCTTGTATTCGTGATCTCACCCTTTCTGTCGCTACCCAAAGCTCATGACCATAGGTGAGGGTTGGAGCGAAGATTGACTGGTAAATTGAGAGCTTTGCTTTCGGGCTCAGCTCCCTCTTCACCACAACTGTCCGGTACAACCTCCGCATGCTGGTGCTGCACCAATCCGCCTGTCAATCTCCCGCTCCAGCCTACTCTCACTCGTGAACAAGACTCCGAGATACTTGAACTCCTTCACTTGAGGCAACAACTCATCCCCAACCCAGAGGAAGCAATCCACCATTTTCCGGTAGAGAACCATGGCCTCAGACTTGGAGGTGCTGACTCTCATCCCGGCCATTTCACACTCAGCTGCAAACTGCCCCAGTGCGCGCTGGAGGTCGCGTTCTGATGAAGCCAACAAAACCACATCATCTGCGAAGAGCAGAGATGCAAATCTGAGGTTCCCAAAATGGACACACTCTTCACCTTGGCTGTGCCTTGAGATCCTGTCCATGAATGTCACAAACAGAATCAGAGACAAGGGACAGCCTTGGCAGAGTCCAACACCCACCGAAAACATGTTTGACTTTGTGCCAAGAATGCGGACACAGTTCTCACTTTGGTTATACAAGGACCGGTTGGCTTGTAGCAACCCCATACTCCCGCAGTACCTCCCATAGAGTGCCCCGGGGTACACGGTCGTAAGCCTTCTCCAAGTCCACAAAACACATGTAGACTGGCTGGTCAAACTCCCATGCCCCCCTCAGCACTTCCGTAAGGGTAAAGAGTCGGTCTGTTGTTCCATGGCCAGGATGGAATCCACATTGTTCTTCCTGGATCTGAGGTTTACAATCTGTCAGAGCCTCCTTTCCAGCATCCTAGGGTAGACTACCCCAGGGTGGCTGAGTAATGTGATGCCCCGATAATTGGAGCACACCCTCCGGTCTCCCTATTTAATTATGGGGACCACCACCACAGTCTGCCACTCCACAGGTACTGTCCCCGACCTCCACGTGACACTTAAGAGGTGTCTCAGCCAAGACAGCCCAACAATGTTCAGATCCTTCAACATCTCAGGGCAAATCTCATCCACACCAAGCTTCTTGCCACCAAGGAGCTTCTTAGCTACCTCAGAAACCTTATCAAGGGATATGGGTGGGGCTTCCCCCGAGTCTTCAGACTCTACCTCCTCCACTGAGGATGTGTTAGCTGGGTTCAGGAGCTCCTCAAAGTGTTCTTTCCACCACTTGACAACATCCCCAGTCCGGGTCAACAGTTCCCCTCCCCGGCTGAACACAGCCTGAGTCAAGCCCTGCTTCCCTTTCTTGAGTCGCCGGATGGTTTGCTAGAACGTTCTTGAGAACAACTGAGAGTCCTCCTCCATAGCCTCCCCGAACTCATCCCACACCTGAGTTTTGCTTCCACGACCACCGAAGCCACAGCCCTTCTGGTCTCCCAGTACCTGTCTGCTGCTTCAGGAGACCTCTGGGCCAACCAAGCCCAAAAGGCCTCCTTCTTCAGCCTGACAACTTCCCTCACCACCAGTGTCCACTAGCAGGTTCTTAGGTTGCCACCTTGACAGGCACCGATGACCTTATGACCACAGCTCCCGACTGCTACATCTGCAATAGAGGCTTTGAACATGGCCCACTCAGACTCCATGTCCCCAGCCTCTCTCGGGACACACGAGAACTTCTTCCAGAGGTGGGAGTTGAAGACCTCATGGACAGGGGCCTCCACCAGAAGTTCCCAGTTCATCCTCACTACACGTTTGGGTTTGCCAGATCTGTCCGGCAGCCTCCCCCGCCATCTGATCCAACTTACCCCCAGGTGGTGATCAGTTGACAGCTCTGCTCCTTACTTCACCCGAGTGTCCAAAATGGCCGCAAATCTGATGATATGATCGCAAAGTCTATCATCTATCTTCGGCCTAAGGTGTTCTGGTACCAAGTACACTTATGAACTACCTTGTGTTTGAACATAGTGTTTGTTATGGCCAATCCATGACTCACACATGTCCAATAACAAGGCACTGCTCGGGTTCAGATCGGGGAGGCCATTCCTCGCAATCACGCCCCTCCAGGTTTCTCCATCATTGCCCACATGCGTGGGCAATGATGTCCCCCAGCAGAACTGTAGAGTTCCGAGGCGGAACCCAATCCAGGACACCACCCGGGGACTCCAAAAAGGCCAGATACTTCTAACTGCTATTCGGTGCATAAAGACACACAACAGTCAGAGCCTTCCCCCCAGCGACTCACAGTTGTATAGAGGCGACCCTCTCATTCCCCAAGGAGAACTCCAACATGGCGGTGCTCAACTGGGGACTTGTGAGTATCCCCACGCCCACCCAGCACGTTTCACCTTGACCATCTACGGAAAAGTAATGAGTCCAGCCCTTTTCCAGGAATTTGGTACCAGAGCCCATGCTATGTGTGGAGGTGAGCCCAATTAAATCTAGTTGGTACCGCTCCACCTCCCACACTAGCTCAGGCTCCTTCGCTGCCAGAGAGCTGACATTCCATGTCCCGAGAACCAATCTGCGATACCGGAAGTCGGCATGCCCCGGTCCCTTCTTTTGGTTGCCACCCGGCCTCATTGCACCCTACCCCAATGCTCATCCCTGCATGTGGTGGGTCCAAGGGTGGTGGCTCTATGTTGTTTTTTTCGGGCTGGGCCCGACCGCACCCCATGGGCCAAGGCCCGGCCACCAGATGCTCGCTGGTGAGCTCCCTTCCCAGGTCTGGCTCCAGGAGGGGGCCCTGGTTTCCCTTTTCCGGGCGAGGTGCTGTAACTCTGCTGGTTTCTTGGGAAAATAAGACCCAGGTTGTAAAAAAAATAAAATAAAATAAAAACATGAATTATCATTTAAGGTCAAATCATTTAAGGCAAGGATACTTACAGTAGTAAATGTGGCTATCCATCCATCCATCCATCCATTATCCATCCATCCATTATCAAACTGCTTATCCTGCTCTCAGGGTCGAGGGGATGCTGGAGCCTATCCTAATAGTCATTGGGCGGCAGGCAGAGAGACACCCTGGACAGGCAGCCAGGCCATCACAGGGGGAATATATCTCAAATTTTAATTCTTTGTGAACGGAATAGTAGAGAAGAACACCGGTTATTTACATTATTTAGAAGAGCTTTAAAGAGCGTAAATAACTGATGTTCCTCTCAGCACAAAATTCTTAAAGCAAGTAATTCATAATATAAACCAATATCAGTGGATTACTTCTACCTTCTGGCTATCTTTGTCAAAATCTTTAGCAACTGGGCATTCAGGTGGCGTAGTGGTCTATTCCGTTGCCTACCAACACGGGGATCGCTTGTTCGAATCCCCATGTTACCTCCGGCTTGGTCGGGCATCCATACAGACCCAATTGGCTGTGTCTGCAGGGGGGAAGCTGGATGTGGGGGTGGAGCAGCAACCGGGACAGCTTGGAAGAGTGGGGTAATTGGCCAAGTACAACTGGAAGAAAAAGGAGGGGGGAACTTTAGCAACTGATGAAAATTGAACCAAATGTCGACATTTTTATTAGCTTGTTCAGTTCTTATAGTCCCTTTTCCCAGTTTCCTCTCATAAAGACAAGACGTGTTGTGAAATGTGACAATCACACACTGCACCCAACGCTGCAAATGTTAAGCACCAGATAACCCACCCTTTCAAAAGTGCCAGGGATATGAAGCTAAACTGTTAGCCATACCAAGTTAACGCCTAACGTGGAAGTCATTAAAGGTCTCCATTACTTTGAACGGTGGGAACAACCTTGAGTAAAGCACTGAAGTTCTCTCCACCTGACAGCTGGTTGTCAAGCACTCCCTTTACTTAGTGTTTGTGATATTGCTAACAGAGATGTTTCTGGATGAGAGATGACATAGTGCTCTATGTTATGTTCGCCATTAAGCTGCGCTAAGCTGTCTATAAAGTGTTCAGTAAGGTGTTGACAGCTATGGTAGCAGTTGTTGAACCCTCTAATATGCTGGTTCTAGAAGATCAAAGGGACACAAGATTTCTGTGGTTGCCAGGGATGGGCACAGCAACTGGGGGAGTCAATTGTTGGAGGCTGAGTTGTCATAGCGGCCGCTCCCATGGCAATATTACATCAGGAATCTCCACTCTGCAAAGTGAAATGCAAGCAGGGGCTTTTCATATCGCACTATGGTACATTATCTTCCCTGGAATCTCCACATTCATCACATTATGTGTCAAAAGCTAAGTGTTGGTACATTTGATCAGTAACCTTTAACCTTACAACGAGTCTTCCCCAAATGATGTTTGAAAACAAAATAATTGAACATTTTAGGGACATAGCTGCTCCATCATATGGCCCTCTAAAGCGAGAGAGCCTCTCTCTCTCTCTCTCTCTCTCTCTCTCTCTCTCTCTCTCTCTCTCTCTCTCTCTCTCTATCTCTCTCTCTCTCTCTCTCTCTCTCTCTCTCTCTCTCTCTCTCTCTCTCTCCAGAGCACCAGGGGAAATAAAGAGTGCATATAGTATCATTGCTTTTGCAAAAATAAACAATATGTTAATGTAATCTGAAGAGATGTTTGTGTGAGTACTTATGTGTGCATGTGTGTACATGGTTTGTGCATGTGGTTACATGTGGTATGAACGTGCATGCACATGCACAAGGGTACCCATGTACCGTAGGGGAGTTGTGACCTCTGAAAGCCTGCTCCACCTTGCATTGGATCCATGGGAACCTGCGTGTGGCTAATCCTCTTTTTGGCTGGATGGGGCCTCACCAAACAAATCATCCAGCTCCAAGACCCACTGTTCTTCAAGTGGGCTCCCGGCTATATCCGTAAAACCTCGCTGTCTCTTGCCTTTCTTCTCGCTTTTTCTCATATGGTTCACATGAAACAGCAACCTACCATGAGGCAAATCCCCTCATCTATGTCTCCTTTCTTCCAGGGGCAGGGGAAAGAGAAAAGAATGGGGTGTCGATAAGCTGAGGCAGCAGGAGATTGTCAAGTTGAAAAACTGAGATGACCTGTTTTTCGAAAGGGGCGTGGGCGGAGGATGGGGGTGATTTTGAATAATGGTTGCAAACAAAGGGGTCATTCTTTGATAGCAGTTTGGAAATTAGTATGGACATTTTTATGTTCGTTATGTTTCATTTATAATTGACAGTGTGGTATTTATGGAGTATCAGAATATGCACTAGATAGATTTATGGCATATCTGGAAGTCAAACACCATATCCCCATAGATATAAAAATACATGTGTTGCAATTGCTTGCATTCATATTTGTGTTGGTGTGCATGCATGTATGTAGGTGTTTGCCTTTGTGCACCTGCAAGTGTTTTGTTTTATGGGTTTACGCGTGTGTTTCCTTTCCAAGATCCTGTGCAATGTGTCAGGAGAAATGATATTGTACATATTATATGCATTTGTGTGTACACACATGATTCACACGCTAAAATCCATCCATCCATTATCTGAACCGCTTATCCTGCTCTCAGGGTCGCGGGGGTATCCCAGAAGTCATTGGGCGGCAGGCAGGGGGATACCCTGGACAGGCCACCAGGCCATAATGAACTTATTACAAAATACTATTTTACACTGCAAATATAGTTTGCAAATGAGTGTTCTTTACTGCAGAATGTAAATCCATACGCAGTGCTAGGGCATCGGGTATGGGGAAGCTAACGTTGTGAAGCATTAGAGTAAAATTTAAAATTTAAAAGTACAAAAAAATAGGGAGTCCAGGTAGCGGTCTATTCCGTTGCCAACCAACACGGAGATCGCCGATTCGAATCCCCGTGTTACCTCTGGCTTGATCGGGCGTCCAGACTTAGTTGGCCGTGTCTGTGGGTGGGAAGCCGGGCGTGGGTATGTGTCCTGGTCGCTGCACTAGCGCCTCCTATGGTCGGTCGGGGCGCCTGTTCAGGCGGGAGGGGGAACTAGGGGGAATCCTCCCACGCGCTACGTCCCCCTGGGGAAACTCCTCACTGTCAGGTGAAAAGAAGCGGCTGGTGACTCCACCTGTATCGGAGGAGGCATGTGGTAGTCTGCAGCCCTCCCCAGATCAGCAGATGGGGTGAAGCAGCAACCAGGACGGCTCGGAATAGTGGGGTAATTGGTCGGATACAATTAGGGCGACAAAGGGGGAAAACAAAGTAAAACTAAACATCATTTTAAATCAAGTAAGGTTACTTTGCTGAGTATAAAAGCAAATTATTTATAATCAATTTGAAATGTTCTGCAAAGCTAGGAGTTGCCGTTTAGGCCATATGTCAAGAAAGCTTGCACATACACTACTTTTTCCTCTCACACACACACACACACACACTACACACACACACACACACACACACACACACACACACACACAAACACACACAAAGCTTCCACATACACTGCTTTTGCTTGCACATACACATAAAAAAACTTGCATACACACCACTTTTTCCTTGCGCACACACACTACTTCTGCTCACACATGCACATAAAAAGCTTGCACATACACTATTACCTCACACATGCACATAAAAAGCTCACACGCATACCACTTTTTCCTTGCACATACACTACTTTTTCTCACACATATACATAAAAAGCTCGCACATACACTACTTTTACCACGCACATAAACTACATTTCTCACACGACATAAAAAGTTCACACATACACTACTTTTACCTTGCACATGCACATAAAAAGCTCGCGCATATACTACTATTTTCTCGCAAGCTGTTAATGTGACGTGAATGAAGAAAGTTGTGCGTGTGCGAGGTAAAAAGTGGTACGCATGTGAGCTTTTTATGTGCACGTTCAAGGTAGAAGCAGTGTATGTGCGAGCTTTTTATGTGCATGTGTGAGGAAGAGGTATGGGCAAGCGTTCTTGATTTATGGCCTAAACAGCACCTCATGCAAACCAACACGCCACTGTTTGAATCTTCAGTGCTGAACCATGACTCATTTACAGGCCCGGCATGGTGCCATGGGCGGTTGCCTATATCGCCACCCTCTGGTGGGCGCTGGTCGCCCTGAAAGGAAACAAAACAAAAAAAACAAACAAACAAACAAAAATAAATAAAATTTTGCCGGTCAGCGCCCCTCCTAATTTTTTGCCTTGAGGTAGCAAATGGGCAAATAAAGAAAGAATGAAAGAAATACAGCACACATTTCTTGAAACGGGGAGGGGATGATTCTCTTTCTTCTTCGTTACAGCGGTAATACTGCAGCCCTAACTAACCCTAAGCCTGCAGACTTCATTTTAAAAAGTCGCGGCAAGTAACCGTCCAAATGTGTCCGTCTGTTTATCTGTAATATGTCTCCAACCTGCTGCAGTTCATTTAAACCAAATAGCACGATGCTCAACTGGAGGCTTTACGCTTGATTCTTCAACAGAACTACAAGTTTTAGTTCAAAACCTCAGATGGTTAAAGTGTTTGACAAAGAGAACAACAATTAATGTCTTTATATTCTAAGAAATAACACTTATTTTAACTTAACATGCTTTAAGAAATGTGGGTTAATGTTAACCGAGAGAGAAATTAGTCTACCTTCCATGTGCTGTTAACGGGCTGAGGTCTGTTATCCAGACTGATCTGCTGAATGGGGTTTCTATTCAATAGTAGAAACGTCATATTGAATCAGTTTCCATTACATTATAAAGCCAGCCTGGTCAGAGGAAATGTCAAAATCCCCCTGACTGGGGCATCCGGGTAGCATGGTGGTGTATTCTGTTGCCTACCAACATGGGGACCACCGGTTCGAATACCCGTGTTACCTCTGGCTTGGGCGGGCGTCCCTGCAGACGCAATTGGCCGTGTCTGTGGGTGGGAAGCCGGATGTGGGTATTTGTCCTGGTTGCTGCACTAGCACCTCCTCTCGTCGGTCGGGGTTCCTATTTGGGACTTGGGGAATAGCGTGATCCTCCCACGCGCTACGTCCCCCTGGTGAAACTCCTCACTGTCAGGTGAAAAGAAGCGGTTGGTGACTCCACATGTATCGGATGAGGCATGTGGTAGTCTGCAGCCCTCCCCGCATCAGCAGAGGTGGTGGAGCTGTGACCGGGACGGCTCGGAAGAGTGGGGTAATTGGGTAATTGGCCAAGTGCAACTGGGGAGAAAAATGAGGAAAATGCAAAAAAAGACAACAACAAAAACATCCCCCGACTGATTGTTGAGTTGATAGATGAATAAGAGACCAGTCTGTCTGTCTCCCAACCTGTCTCTCTCTCCCAACTTGTCTCTCTCTCATACTCATCATATCTCTGTCTAGTAGCTGTTTCAGAGAACTTCAGCAGAATTTATCTTTATGGAGGTTTTTACACACTCTGCTCTTCCTACTGTCTCAGTGCTTTTTAACAGTAAGGGCTCAACATTAGATAAAAACCTATCTATCTATCTATCTATCTATCTATCTATCTAGCTAGCTATCTAGCTAGCTAGCTAGCTGTATGTCTTGGATGTTACTAACAGGTAAAGGTAGTTGGTAATATCTAACAAGTTACCATTATTTGATATGTGATTCGTTTGTTTGACAAGTCATTTTAATCTACAAAAACAGAAATATAGTATGTTTTTGTGTTGAAACCATTATAGTGTTGTCACGTATCAGGAAAGAACCCAAAAGCAGACGGGACAACCAGGTAAGGGAAGAATCAAGTCTTTATTGAAGTAACCAATCTCAGGGGTAGAGCAGGAGTTGGCTCAGTGGCAGGTAGGCAGGCAGGCAGACGTCCATGAAAGGCGACGTTCCAGCAAAGACTGGTCCATAGTGGAGGCCTTTTAAGGGTGAGGGCGATTGCTTGATGGCCAGCTGGCGTCCTGGGTTGAAGGGGGGGGGGCAGCAGGTGTCAGCTGGTGTAGCAGGTGTCAAGGGCGATCGCTTTGATGTCAAGGGCGAGAGGCTGTGACAGTACCCCCCCTCCAAGGGGCGCCACCGGACGACCTACCATGCCCGTCAGGGTGCGTCCTGTGGAAGTCCCGGATGAGGTTCGCGTCCAGGACAAGGCGACGAGGGACCCAACACCTCTCCTCCGGGCCATATCCCTCCCAGTCCACGAGATACTGCAGGCCGCGACCGCGGCGATGAGAGTCCAGGAGACGACGAACGGTGTAAGCCGGATGATCGTTGATCATACGAGGAGGTGGGGGCGGGGGGGCCGGAGGAACTAGAGGGCTGGTAGAGACAGGTTTGAGGCAGGACACATGGAAGGAAGGGTGAACCCGGAGAGCGCGGGATAGCTTCAGACGGACCACAGAGGGGTTAATGACTTCGACAATGGGAAAGGGACCAATATACCTGGGGGACAGTTTTTTAGCGTCCGATTTCAAGGGTAGATCCTTGGTAGAGAGCCATACCTGGTCACCGGGGGAGTAGTCCGGAGCAGGGGTGCGATGACGATCCGCCAAGCGCTGGTAACGGCCGGAGGCCCTGAGCAGTGCAGCACGGGCTCGCCGCCAGGTCCGACGGCACCGACGGACATGGGCCTGGACAGGTGGAACCGGAATGTCTACCTCTTGAGAAGGATAAAGGGGAGGCTGATAGCCGTAAAGGCATTGAAAAGGGGACAACCCAGTAGCAGACGATGGCAAGGTGTTATGGGCATATTCTACCCAGGGAAGTTGTGAAGACCAAGAGGATGGGTTGGCAGACACCAGACAGCGGGAGAGAGCTTGCTGCTTGTTGAACACGGCTTGGAGGTCATGGTACTCTGGAGGCACCAGTGACAGGTCAGAGGTCTCAGAGCTTGACACCTGACTGGGGACAGACTGAGGCAGAGCAGACTGGAGGCATATGGCATATGACGGGACTCCAACTTGAAATTCTGGCCGATGACCAATCAATATGGGGACTATGCCTAACCAGCCAGGGATGACCAAGTATAATGGGAACAAATGGAGAATTGATAACGAAAAAACTTAGCTCCTCTTGATGGTTTCCCGACAACAGGAGGCGCACAGGCTCAGTCTTAGAGGTTATCCGGGCCAGGAGACGTCCATCCAGGGCATTAGCTTCAAGAGGCTGGTCCAGACTCACAGTGGCAAGACCTAACTGCTTCACAACACTTGCATCCAAAAAGCTTTCATCAGCTCCAGTGTCAATTAAAGCCAAAAGTTTAGTGGACTGACCTTTAAAACTGATGGTAGCTTGCAACTGGGTACGTGGACGAGGAGACAGAGGGCAGACAGTTGGGCTCACGAGGATCCTCCCCCTCCCTCGTGAGCTTTCTAGTTTGACGGACGGTGAGGGCAGGAGGCGAGAAAGTGACCAGGCTGACCACAATACAAGCAGCTGTTCTCGGTGATGCGGCGTTGACGCTCCTCTGGGTTGAGCCGGAAGCGGCCGAGTTGCATCGGCTCCGAAGCTGGGGAGGAGTCACGCCTCGGGCTTTCTCGGAGGGCGTCAGCCTCAGTCGAGCGAGCTCCGCCCCCAGCGTTTGGAGGTGTGGCCCGTGGTAAGTTGTTGTGACCAGGAAAGCGGCGCGTCCTCTCTCTCCTCCGCTTCCGGAGATGGTTGTCCGCACGAATGGCCAGGGTAACCAATTCCTCCAACCCTCCAGGCTCGGGGTAGGAAACCAATTCGTCCTTTATGGATTCGCTTAGGCCGTTGGAAAACCCGGCCTGGAGGGACTCGTTGTTCCATCCGCTCTACGCTGATAGCGTACGGAACTCAACTGAGTAGTCAGCGACGCTGCGGGAACCCTGGCGGAGAGAGATCAGTCTTTTTGAAGCGTCCTTTCCCCGCACGGGATGATCAAAAACCTGGCGAAAAGCAGTGGTGAACTCAGCGTAGGATTAGGAAGTGGAGGCCCGCATCTCCCACACCGCTGTAGCCCAATCCAGAGCGCTTCCCCGGAGAAGACCCATGATGTAAGCGACTTTGGCTCCATCCGTGGAATATGACTGGGGCTCAATCTCAATCTCACACTGCATCAAAAAAGGGCGACAAAGTCCAAAATCTCTATCATACTTATCGGGCGGGGCAACCCATGGTTCCTTAGCCAAAGTTGATGGCGCTGAGGGTGGCGGAGCTGGAGGGGCGGGTCCCGGGCTAGCGGAGGCTCTAAGTTGGGTCTGGATTCCGGAGATCTTTGAGCCGAGCTCACGGAGGGCGTCAGCCATCTCCTGTAGCACCTGGCTGTGCTGGCCGAGGACCGATTCCTGGTTGGCTACAGCCTGGCAGACCGTGGCCAGGTCTGTGGTGGAATGGTCTGCTGGGTCCATAGTGGCTGGAACGTACTGTCACGTATCAGGAAAGAACCCAAAAGCAGACGGGACAACCAGGTAAGGGAAGAATCAAGTCTTTATTGAAGTAACCGATCTCAGGGGTAGAGCAGGAGTTGGCTCAGTGGCAGGTAGGCAGGAAGGCAGACGTCCATGAAAGGCGACGTTCCAGCGAAGACTGGTCCATAGTGGAGGCCTTTTAAGGGTGAGGGCGATTGCTTGATGGCCAGCTGGCGTGCCGGGGTGAAGGGGGGGGGCCAGCAGGTGTCAGCTGGTGTAGCAGGTGTCAGCTGGTGTGGCAGGTGTCAGCTGGTGTGGCAGGTGTCAGCTGATGTAGCAGGTGTCAGCTGGTGTAGCAGGCGTCAGCTGGTGTCAAGGGCGATTGCGTTGATGTCAAGGGCGAGAGGCTGTGACAAGTGTTTGATGTGTGTTGTCCATATTTTTACTGTAGAATGAGTTGGTGGTGATGCAACTCAGTTGCTAGAACACAATGTTGCATTTTACCTTTCTGCAAAAATCTTGACGTCTCTGAACCAAAGTATGGTGGTTTTGACTGTTGCGGTTGCTGGGATTTCCGGATGGCGATGAGCATGTTGTATGCTTGGAGGCTGTGGTGGGCGCTGTCAGTCATTTTCAGCTGCCTATGGCGCTGGTTTGGGTGAGATTGAGTTCCTGTGATTGATTGGCAGAGAGATAGGGAGGATGTTTGTGTTGTTGTTCCTGTTAGTTGTGGGAGCAGACCTTCTCTCAGCGAACTATACACACACACACACACGCACACGCACATACACACACATATAGTGTATATATATATATATGCAGCTTTTACTAGTCCACCCTGAAGTAAGTAGAACGTCATGGAATACAAAATGCTTCACAAGTCAACCGTTAACCACAGTCATGTTCATTATCCACATTAATGGTCCATGCAAAAGCGTGAAATATGATGGCACCCCAGTGGCTCGGCTGGTAGCGTGGTGCCACATAAGTACTTATATTTCCAAATCTGAATTCAAGGAGGTACGTTCAGACCCAATATATTCAAATATCCGAGATTCGGTGTGGAAAAGTTCAACATCAAAAGATGCTTAATGATTTTCAAACATCATACATTCAATGGCTTCTCAAATTCAAATTCTGCTCAGACTGATTTAACTCCATACAAACTTTACCCCATGTTTTTTAACACTGCCAAGTATTACAGTAAATGTTGCACCCAGTATTGATAATTCTACCAACCTCAATCTTTACATGTTGTTTTGTGACACTTGTCCATTTATTTTCTTGGTTATTATGTGGATTTGTTGGATGATGCTGACTCCCAAGATTTAGATTTAAATGATTCCATTGCCAGGTCTCGTGTGACCTACCATGGAGTGAAGTGCTGCCCGTATCTGAGGGGGGGGGGTGATCGAGTAGGTCTTTGTGGCGATGCGTTCTTGGGAGCTTGCGTTATTTATCACTGTGAGGCACTGTCATGTCCCTCTGCAACCTGTAGAGGGCAGGGCAAAGCCAGGTGCAGCTCAGAAGCCAAATCAGGTATGCATTTGCAGAACAATAAGCTGCCTGAGCCTCGGCCTCTTGGGTAGTAGAATGAACTGAGGGGGTGAGGCCCACAAACACTGGTACGATTGGGGGTGTTTTGTAAGGGATTAATGGAATCACATGATGAAGATATGGCTGCTCTATCTTGGTCTGTATTCCAGTATCAACTAATTCCAGTATGAACTATCAGTGGAAGTGAGCCATGGAAAACCATTTTCAAGTCCAGTGGCCTCCATTGGCTAGGGTTGCCAACTGTTCCTTAAAATAAGGAATCGTTATTCTATATAATATAGAATAATATATATATATATGTGTGTGTGTGTGTGTGTGTGTGTGTGTGGTGTAAGGCACATTATGTTTGTTATGCCCGTGCCGCCCAGTCCATCCAACCCCCGTCCCTGTCCCCTGTTCCTTATTTCCATTTCAAGGAGTTGACGACCCGGCCATTGGCAGACATTTAACCTATTAGTTTTGCTGTAATATATGTACATACAAACTGTACAGGGCTGAGTTGACCGAAGAAATTGATGATGTCATATCATTACTTTGAAATGACAACATCGTAGTTTCAAAATGATGTACTCATTGTTCTGAAGTTTGAATATCTTCCTTTGTTGTACACAGAATACTTCCAGTTGGTGTAGGAAAGTTCTACACAAGAGAAAGTGGATGTAATGGATGGAGTGTCCCATGCAGTGTACTATACATAAGTAGATGAACTTGATGCTCACAGTCTATGCTAAGCTATACAAAAATGTCAGAACAGCACTGCTGTTATAACCAGCACATCACATTTTCTCCTGTGTAGATAGCTTTTCTTTCTCATCTCTGCTTGCTTACTTATCATTCATCGTGGAATTGTATTGGTTTGTGAAAATTATCTAAACTTTTTGAACTGACTTCATGTTTTCTCAGGGAAAATGCACAAACCTTGGCTGACATCTTGTCCCCTCTTGCAAAAACCCTATCAAATGAGCAGATAAGATTCAGCATCACAAGGAGGAGTGTGTGGGAGGGAGTGGAACGTGCCATGCCATGACCTAACTTCTGCCCTTCAAAAACTATTTCTGTCAAGTTTACTGATGATGTGCGTCATTCAGAGGGAGCTATTGACCAAGGAGGTCCAAAGAGAGAATTTTTTGGACTTGCATTGGATCACATTTGCAACTACAGAGGAATGTTTGAGGGTGGGAAAGATGAGAAGATCATGTCATGTAATCTCACAGGTGAGAATGACAACAAGTACTATCACTGGGCCTCATGTATGTTGTTAACACCCTCATTAAGTTGCCACCTGACTTATGTCAAGTGGGTGTAGGAATGTCAGTTTAATAATTAGTTTTATTTTGTAGCTTGAAGGCAGCTACAAGAGAGCTGAACAGTTATTGTCCATGTCAAATGTCCATGGTGGCCCCCCTCCTCACTTCCTGGCACCACTCGCCCTTGATGCCATCATGTGTGGCCCAAAAAAAGTTTGTGGTATGGAGACAGAACAGCATATGTGTAAGCAGATACATCGAATCCACATGGATGGTCTTGTCTGATTACCTTTGGTATCAATTAGCCAAATTTAGATTCTAGTACTTATTTTAAAGAGAGGTGGCATAGTGTTTAGCACGGTTGCCTCAGAGGAAGAAGGTCCTGGGTTCGAGCCCTGGGGTAGTCCAACCTTGGTGGGTCATCCCGGGTCGTCCTCTGTGTGGAGTTGGCATGTTCTCCTCGTGTCTGCGTGGGTTTCCTCTGGGGGCTCTGGTTTCCTCCCACAGTCCAAAGACATGTAGGTCATGTGAATTGGCCGTACTAAATTGTCCCTAGGTATGAATGTGTGTGTGTGTGTGTGTGTGTGTGTGTGTGTGTGTGTGTGTGTGTGTGTGTGTGTGTGTGTGTGTGTGTGCGTGTGCGTGTGTGTGTGTGTGTGCGTGTGTGTGCGTGTGTATGTGTCGGTCCTGTGATGGCCTGGCGGCCTGTCCAGGGTGTCTCCCCACCTGCCGCCCAATGACTCCTGGAATAGGCTCCAGCATCGCCACGAGCCTGAGAGCAGGATAAGCGGTTCAGATGATTTTTTCTACCCCTTCTCACCTACTCTTAAGTTACTTCAACAACTATACATTACAAACTCAATTGCCACTGTACTGTATAGTTCAAATTCAATGTAAATTGTGCTGCACAATACAAACAACTACTGTGAACAATAAGAGAAAAAAACACTTCAAAAACACATGAGAGAAAGGACATTTTTTTAAAAAGACAAAAAGAAAAACACATCCTAATGTCAAGTGTTCACACCAGGTCTTAATGCAGCCTCTTAAGAAGCTCTGTGGCGCATGAACAGTTAAATTACAAGGGTGGTGGCGTGCAGTCCAAATTTGTTTAGCATCCTGAGAAGGTACAAGCACATTAGTGCTTTCGAGAGGAGGGTGCTGCAGTTGTGCATCCAAGTTGAAATGAGAGGAATCTGAAATCGTCCATGAACCTCTACAGCTGCCCTATTTGTGATGGGGGTTGTTCCTTCTTAAGTCAACATGAAGTTCTTCCGTTTCGGTTACATTTACGTCAAGTGTCTGCTCACAACACCCCCCAAGGTTTCATTCCTTGCTTTCATTCACCATCAATCAATCAAGTTGCATTTTATATAGCGCTTTTCTAGCTGCAACAGCCACTCAGAATCAACAAGTGCAAGAACAGACAAATCATCTAAAATCGTAATGACACAGATGAATTTACAAATAGCATCACAATCACGAGTGGACAGTGAATACAGTGATGGTCTTTAAACAGACCTGCGTGGATCCAACACTGAGATGGAGTGCTGACGAATGCTGTCAGATTGAGAGACTGTCAGTTAAAAATACCCAGAGTTCAACCGCGCACACTGTTACAGACACCCAGGGGTTCTGGATTAACGTTTTTGCAGAAATAATGGTCTTGAGACTAAATCAACAGACAGCGTTCTGACATCCGTGCCACTGTTTTTCCTTTTTGTGTTTTCTGGCCGTGCAAACTTGTCGTTCTTCTGAAAACTTCCTTCAGACAAGAGAAATCTGGCGTCAAGAAGACACCAGTTGGAATGATGTAACCTGACTCCTTGGTCCAGATGGATAAAACAGTGATTCATTTTTCTTCTTTCAGCCTGTTCCCTGTTTTTTTCAGGGTGATAGTGATTCATATAATATAATTCATATAATATGAAAATAGTAATTCATTAATGGAGAAAATCATTCAGCCTAAAAAAATGGCATTAATACATTAACATCTCAATGTTGCCTCAGTTACTTTATTCATAATGTGTGAATATGTTTCGGAGCTCTGCTTTAGCTGTAGCTCGTAAACTGCCGTTTACTTTTCCACCACCAGGCGGCGTTGTTTCCCGTCACACAGGACTTCATATTGTGGGCATTCATGACCGCGTTGTCACATGAAGTGTATTTGATGTCAGTCAACAATTCCTTTACTGTTGAGAGTTTAAAACGATTTAGAGTACATCTCTGACCTATCACTTATTGATTGAAATAGTTTAGACGATAACAGAGGCAAACCATAATCGATCACACAGCCCTGGAGTGTCTGTTGACTACTCGGTTGAGCAATAACCCATAAACTGTTGTGCTGACATGGCTGTAACCGAGGCCTCGTTGAATATTTGACAAGAACAGACTGCTTTACTCACACAAATCACAGTCATATGTCTGCACTGGCAGATTACCGTTGTTTATCAGCTACTCTGTGGCTTTTTTGGCGGGGTGGGGGGGTGTTTTTCTCTTCTGTCAGAACAGGAGTGTTTTTTTTAACTTGAGCTGAGTGACACAGGGGAATTGATGTATCCAGTGTCTAAATATAACACAGTGAGCAGGTGAGCCAGCGCACAAAAGCAAAGCGATTGTGTTGAATCTTCAGAGGACTTTTTTCTTTCTTTTTTTTTGCTTGTGTAAATACACACACATACACACAAAATACAAAAGGAAAATTGACACAGAAAACATGCAAACAACACAAACACACAAACAAACAAACACACCACACACATGCACGCACACTGGGCAGATAAACATGACTTTCAACCATGTCTTTGGGCGCTGGCGTAAGCATATGTGCATACATGCACACACAAAGACACGAGTGCATCCTCAGACATGCATGAGCAATTCTTACATTCAAAAAGAGAAGAGCGGAAGACTTGCAGCTTGCTGTTGATACTCTCACGCAGCCACTGAAACATTAGCTTCCATGTAAGTATCTCCAGCAACATTACATAGAGGGTTTGTCAATTGAAAAAAGGGAGGTGGATATTCCTGACAGTCAGAGATGGGCAGTATTTCAATTAAATGTATTTAGGGTACATATTCAATCACTTTTAAGTATTTTGTAATTTGCATTTTTGCTGGACAGAAAAAAACAAGATGTGATTTGTGACAAAATACTTTAAGAGCTTGTATTTGTGTATTTGAAATACTTACATTGTTTAATATGTCATTTTATTCTCAAATAAGACACATTTGTATCCCCAGGTTTAAGCTGTAGAAAAAAAAACTGTACAACAATTAGCCTGTCAGGCTGAAAAGAACAGGAAACTGAAAACAGAACTGAAAAAGGTTGTCGGTTGAAAAGAAGCGGCCGGTGACTCAACATGTGGTTGGTATCGGAGGAGGCACGTGGTAGTCTGCAGCCCTCCCCGGATCGGCAGAGGCGGTGGAGCAGCGACCGAGCAGCGACAGGTACAATTGGGGAGGGGGAAAAAGGGGGGGGGGGATAAAAAAAAACATTAGCCTAATCACAGTCTTTGGCTAAATGCAAGTGAATCACGTGACATGTCCTGTCGGGTCCAGCAACTTACTCATTGTGAGCTACCGTATTTCATTTGTGTTCCTTGTAGAGTTGCCAACTGTTCCTTAAAGTAAGGAATCGTTCCTTACTATATATATATATATATATATATATATATATATATAGAGGCACATTATGCCTGCGCCGCCCCGTCCATCCAATCCCCGTCCCTGTTCCTTATTTCCATTTCAGGGGGTTGGCAATGTCACGCCCCGTCTGGAGAGTTAAGTTAACTTTCGTTTCTCCCATTGTTCTTTGTTTTGTACTTCCCATTTTATTTTGATACTCACCTCTTGTCTCGTTTCAGGTCCTTTACTTCCTGCCCTCATGTGTCTCCCTCCTGTGTGATTACCTGCCCTGCCCTAATGTGTTGCACCTGTGTCTCATTGTCCCCCCTCCTCCGGAGTATATAGTCTTAGTGTTCCCTTCCTTCTGTGCCAGTTCGTTCTGTTCCTTGTGACAGCGTTCCAGCATTTTTTTTCCTTGTGTGAGTTTCTTGAGCCCAATAGTTACCTGACCTGTTTTTGCCTTTTTTGACCTCGCCTTTGGCCTGCCGATTTGGACACTTTTGCCTTGTTATCTGATCACCTGTGTACCGACCTCATTAAAAGGGCAGATTTTTGTGAACTGAGTCTGCGTTTTTAGTCCAAGCCTGTGGTTCAGTACTGACTGGCAACCCTAGTTCCTTGTGACCGGTAGCTTGAGGAAAGGTGCTGCCTTGGTGTTTGGTGCAAAGTTCCCTTAAAATAAAGATATGTAATGAAAATATGATCAGATATTGCACGCTAAGGTAAGCTTTCTGAATGACTCTAAAATACAACAGAGGAAAAGAGCAAACCCGTGCCCTAGAACTGGCAAATACACTTACTAGCTAGTAATGTTAGCATAACAGCTAACGTCACAGACACGCTCAAGCAGCCTGGAACAGTGGCATCTGGTGATTAGTCATTATATGGGAAGCTTCATTAACGAGATTGTTATCAACTTCTGTAACTCGGGACAAAATTAAATTCTAGCATAGCTACATTAAGGCGTTTTATAGTGGCCATTCTTAATAACTGTTAGGGAAGTAGCTTGTGCAGTTTTCTTCAGGATAATGATAACATTTTACAGTGTTTGCTATGTCATGATGGCCAGGTTAACATTCAGATAAAAAAAACTTATAGATTTTAAGAAAACAAGTCATGTATCAATTAAAAATCTTTCATTCTGATCTTTAAAGCTAAATGTTCATATTTTTGTACAAAACGTTTTACAATATGCAGTATTGAGAGTTAACACAGTTCATAATGAATTGACCCCATTCCTGGATAATGCTTAAGTATTATGCGTTTTAGTGTCGATTATGTGAGTTGTTAAGTGTTTTTTGAATGCTGTTGGTTTTAAGTTGCAGCTGGTAGGCCTAATCAATTTAATGGTATCTTAACACATTTTTCTTTAGATAGAACTCAGTCATTTCAAGGGATCTGTGACAATGAACCATTAGAGCCTGGCCAGGTTGGCCCATCATCTGCCGCATCTGCAAAAGAAGAAGCCACACCACTGCTCAAATGTACAATGCTGGATGAGAAATACTGTGGCGGACACAAGGGGCTATGCCTCTCACCCAGCAGGACTGTGAGCTGGGGGCGTGGTTTACGTTCCCGGGCTCGCCGGGGCAGGGTTGTTCCTGCTGTAGTTGGTTTTTGGAGTTGAGGAATAAACATCAAACTCGCCTTGGTCTCATGTGTTTTTCCTCATTCCTGCCACATTGGTGACCCCGAATTGAACATGTTTGGAGCGGAAGATGTGTGTGAATCCACTTCGGCCACGCCGCCCCAACTCTCTCAGACGGCCGTTCTCGCCGCGGCTGTTAAGCTCCCAGAGTTCTGGCAGAGCGACCCAGCCTCGTGGTTCCAGCATGTCGAGGCGCTGTTCCACCTGCGTGGAATCTCCGCGGACGACTCCAGATACTATCTGGTCGTCGCTGCGCTGGATCAGCAGTCCACACGCCGGGCCATGCAGCTGTTGCGCGCCCCTCCGCAACACGATAAATACGTCGCCCTCAAACATCTTCTGCTCCGGAGGTACAGCCTATCTGCCGCAGAGAGGGCAGATAGAATCCTTTCCCTATCCGGTTTGGGTGACGGGACGGCTGTGGATCTCATGGACAATATGCTGTCGCTGCTAGGCTCAGACGAAGGTGGGTTCCTTTTCCCGCACGTTTTCTTGCGCCAGCTCCCGTCTCCTGTGCGCGCGGCTTTGGCTAACTCCCCGTGTCTGGCCGCTGGTGACTGCCGAGGTTTGGCTGAGGAGGCCGATCGGGTCCTGCTGGCTACCAGACGGTTCTCTGTGCAGAGTGTGGCATCGGAGCCTCTGCAGCCGACGTCGGAGGACGCGGACCCGGCAGTGGTGGCTGGAGTGACTGCCCGGAGACGGCGCGGGAGAGGCCTCTGTTTCTTCCACCAGCGGTTCGGCGGCAAGGCGAGGCGCTGCGTCCCTCCGTGCACGTTTGAGACGGCGGGAAACTCCAGGGCCAGCGCTCAGTAGTAGCTGTGGGCGCTGGCGGACGTAGTGAGCTGCTCTTCATCAAGGACACGATGTCAGGAAGACGGTTTCTGGTGGACTCAGGCTCGCAAAAGAGCCTACTCCCTCCTGCTAAGACAGACAGGTCGGCCGAAGGCGGCGGCCCACAGTTAAGTGCAGCTAACGGTTCGTCCATTGCGACGTTTGGCACAAGGTTGGTGACTGTTTGCTTCCACGGGCGCCATTTTGAGTGGGACTTTGTAGTGGCCGCCATTACTTGTTTCAGTAGGCTATCTTATAAAGAATGACACACACACGAGTTGCTCAGTGCAGCCAAGTATATTCAAAGTGATCTAACATGTTCCTGAGCGCGGGTCATGTGTATCTAAGGTAAACTAGTGGATAGCCGATGGCATCGATCTATCTAGACCCGTAACATCCTCCTTTTCCAAGTATAAACACATACACATGAAGTTAGTGCAAAATAAAATTACTTTCATATATGAACAACCAATAACAGTATAACAGCAGTAAATCTCTTCATATCCCATACCAGTGTAATAACCACAGTAGCGTATGATAACATTTCTCCTCTTTTCCCCCTCTCTCCCACATAGCAACCATCAACATTATTCAGATTACATAGTGAGTTTCAGTGGAGGTTTAGACAGCCGTCCAACCCTTGTGTAAGTGTGTCCATCCGAACGCGGAGCGCCAACAGGAGTAGATGGCGCCTTGGGCATGGACCTGATGGGGCTCGGCTCGAACACAGCCTGAGGGGTCTCAATGACAGTTTCTGTAGCTGGATCCCCGTCCGGTGTGTGTGCCGCAGCGGGTTCAACAGGATCGTGCGCGGCTCGTGCAGCTGGCTCAGCCACTCTGAGATCGATCCTGTTACGACGGTACAGGGAGCCATCAATGTCCACAAGATAAGACCTCGGCGCAACCCTGCGGAGACAAGTTCCGACTCTCCAGCGGCCAGTGTTATCACCTGGCAGGGGCTTCATCCGTACGACTTCCCCAATTTCAAGTGCCGGCAATTCACGGGCAGATCTGTCATAGAAGGATTTGGCGAGTTGCTTCCTGTGGCGCAGCTTTTCAGTGACGCCCACGACAACAGCTGGTTCCAGGAGCTTGCTTGCCGCCGGGATGGACGTCTTCAACCGGCGGGACATGAGGCGTTGTGCTGGGCTGCTGCCCATGTTTTCCGTAGGTGTATTCCTCCAGTGAAGCACGGCTTTCCAGGGGTCTTCACCATCATGCGCGGCCTTACGCAGAAGATTTTTTACAATCTTCACGGCCGACTCGGCCTTGCCATTCGCTTTCGGGTGTCTGGGAGAGGAGGTCACGTGCTCAAATTCCCACTCAGAAGCGAACCGTGTGAACTGAGCTGTGAACTGAGGGCCGTTGTCTGTAATAACCTTCTCTGGCTGACCATGTCGGGCGAACTGTGCCTTACATCGCTTGATGACTGTCTCTGCAGACATGTCGGGTAGAAGCTCAATCTCCCAAAAATCGGAATAGTGGTCGACTATTAGGAGATAGTCTTTCTGTCTGAAGCTGAATAGGTCCATGCTCAAGACCTGCCATGGCCTGGTTGGCACTTCGTGAGAGAGCATGGTCTCCTTTTGCTGATTGTGGGCGTACACATTGCAGGTCGAGCAGCTGCTTACAAAGTCCTTTATCTCTGACTGCATGTTGGGCCAGTACAATGTCTCTTGAGCGTGTCGGTAGCATGCATCACCCCCTATGTGACTTGAATGTATGCCCGTCAACATTTCTGGGCTGAGTGACTTTGGGATGATGACTTTTTGCCCCCGGAACAGAACTCCGTTCTGCACACTGATTTCATCCCCGAAGGGCCAGTACTCCCTAGCGATGAGGGGCGCTTCCTCCTTTACATCTGGCCAGCCCACGAGAACAGTGTTCTTCAGTGCCTGTAAGCATTCGTCTCTGTCGGTGTGTCGTCTGATCTGTTCCAGCCGCTGGTTAGTCACATTCAGGTACTCTGCCTGGTTCACGTGCTGTTTGTCTTCCTGCTCTTGTTGCAGAGAGCAGATAGCGTGTCGCTGATATGCAGTCCCTCTGCCGGAGCATCCAGCCGTAGCTCTGCTGAGCGTGTCGCTTATGAACATCTCTGGGCCTGGTTTGTAGATTACCCTCAGGTCGTAGTTCTGCAGAGTCATGAGCATGCTCTGGAGTCTCTTGGGCGCATTGAGAAGTGGCTTGCTGAAAATAGAGATCAGAGGCTTATGGTCCGTCTCTGCTGTGATTGGGTCGCGGCCATATACATAGGTAATGGTGAAACCTCTGGCAGGCGAAGACGATACTGAGACACTCCTTCTCAATTTGTGCATAGTTTTTTTCGGTGGGGGTAAGAGCCCTCGAGGCAAATGCGATGGGCTGACCTTCCTGCATGAGACAACAACCGAGACCGCTCTGGCTGGCGTCGCTCTGGATTGCGATTGGCTTAGTTACATCATAGTAGCGCAGGACGGGCATGGCTGTCGCCAGCGCCTTAAGCTCATGAACCGCCGCCTCGTGCTTAGGCAGCCAGTGCCAGGGTGTGTCCTTGTCCAACAGGCGTCGCAACGGCTCGCAGACAGTAGATAGATGAGGCATGAACTTGGCTAAATAGTTAGCGAAGCCAATGAGACGCTGCACGCCCTTGGCATCTGTTGGGTTCGGCATGTCAGTAATGGCTCTCACCTTCTCTGGATCGGGCTTCAGTCCAGCAGATGAGAGAATGTGGCCATGAAACTGCACCTCAGCCACCTTGAACTGCAACTTCTTCAGGCCGAGGCGAAGCTTGACCTCGCGGCAGCGTTCCATCAACGCCGCAAGCTTGACGTCGTGGTCGTCCCCAGCCTCCTTGTCTGTGTCCCCGCAGCCGACGACCAGGATATCGTCTGCAATGGGCTCAACGCCCTTCAGACCGGCGAGGAGCTCATGCTGCTTGCGCTGATATACCTCGGGCGCCACCGATACTCCAAATGGTAGCTTGAGCCACCGCTTCCTCCCCCAGGGGGTCCAGAACGTGGTCATGAGGCTACTCTCATAGTCCAGTTTGCATTGCAGGAATGCATCCCGAGCGTCCACTAACGTGAAGACTCTGGCCTTGGGCAATTTATACAAAATGTCCTCCAAGGTAGGCATGATGTAGTGAGAGCGCTTTAGGGCTTTGTTCAATGGTTTAGGGTCAATGCATATTCTCAGCTTCTCCGGTTTTTTAACAATCACCATGTTGCTGATCCAATCTGTAGGATCTGTGACAGGCGCAAGGTGGCCGTCAGCCTCGTACTTGTCCAGCTGGGCTTTGACTGCTGCTTTCATTGCGATTGGGACATTGCGAGGGGCACTCTGTACTGCAGCAACACTAGGATCAAGGTCAAAATGGACCTCCCCAGGCACGGATTCCACAGGGGAGTTGAACACGTCACTGTATCTGTTGATAAGCTGTTCTTTAGTTAGGGCTCCTGGTTGTGTGTGTTCCATTTTGAGCACATCCTCTGGAATTGTGAAATGCATGAGCCCTAAGCGTTCACAGGTGGAGCCTGACAGAAGAGGATGTTGGCTGGTCCTCACTATTTCGAATGAGAGCTTGTGTGTTTGGCCTCTCACAGTACAGTCAGTCTCAAAGGTGCCCATAGAGCTCAGTGTTTCCCCCGAATACAGCTTCAGTCTGGTGTCACTCGGGCGGAGAGGTGTGTTTGGGGCCAGCCTTTTCTTGTCTTGAAAGCCCATTACATTGCAGGTGGCTCCAGAGTCCAGCTGACATTGTTGTGGCTTGTCGTGGAGTTTCAGAGTCATAAACCACTTCTTTCCTTTGGTGTGCACTGCGCCGATTGACTCAAACATGTACAGATCATCTGCATCATTACTATGCTCTGGGGGTTCTTCTGTGTATTCCACACAGTTTACCTTGCCCTCAGCATGCCCCTTTTTGCTCTTTAAGCACACTTTAGAAAAGTGATTAAGTGTCCCACATGACCTACATTGTTTCCCGAAGGCCGGGCAATGCTCTCTGCCCCTTGAATGCGAGCTGCCACAATATTTGCAATTGCCTGCATCTCCTGCTGTTCTGGGTGGATTGCTCTGTTTCCATTGGTTTTGTCTGGGTTGCCTAGCAACGGCATGCACTGCCTCCGGCTGCGGTGTTGTTGCAAACTCCATTGCTCTCATACGGATGTCAGTTTGCTCTGCTGCGCGACACATGTCAATAGCTGTGACCATGTTCAAATCCTTCTCTCTCAACAGCCTGCGCCTAACGGCCTCGCTTGCAACTCCCAGGACTATCTTACCACGGATCATTTCATCTTTCAACTGTCCATACTCACAGGTTGCTGCCCTCTCTCTCAGTCTCGTCACAAAGGTATCAAACGATTCTCCTTCCTCCTGCTTGCAACTCCCGAAAATGTACCTCTCGTATATTGTGTTTTTTGCTGGCTTGAAGTATTTCCCCAACTCTCTCAGTATGGCGTCAGGATCCCCTTGATCATCTTCTGAGAGGTTCAGATTGTGGCGGTAAATATGCCTGCATTCACTTCCCATCACACTTCTTAGAGTAGCCGCTTGTATTTTCTTGTCCTTGCCAAGTACGCCCGTGACGAGGACGTAGTCTTCATATTCGGCCCGAAAAATGTCCCAATTGACACTCCAATCGCCTGTGAAGCTCATCGGGGACGGTGGTGGAATATTCACGTTAGCTGCCATTGTATGTGATGCTATCGGCGCCGGTAATGCTAGCGTTAGCTCCGCTGTGACAACGTCTTCAGCAGAAGTACTTTGCTCTGAATCGGAATCCTCCGACATGTGACCTACTCAGGCCTACAAACTTAAACATGCGAGCTAGTAAAATAAGAAATAAGTTCTCCGACTTCTGGCACCATGTTTCAGTAGGCTATCTTATAAAGAATGACACACACACGAGTTGCTCAGTGCAGCCAAGTATATTCAAAGTGATCTAACATGTTCCTGAGCGCGGGTCATGTGTATCTAAGGTAAACTAGTGGATAGCCGATGGCATCGATCTATCTAGACCCGTAACATTACTGTTCCTATTATCGGCGCGGATTTTCTGTGTGCTAATAGTCTGCTGGTTGATGTTTTAAACCGCCGTTTAATTGATGCTGTGTCTTTCGCCACTGTTCCGTGCGAGACAAGGGGAGCCGGGCCGTTAACACACGCTAACTTTTTAGCATTAGGGGATGTTTTTCAGCGCTTGCTGGCGGATTTTCCATCGGTGACTACGCCTGCCTTTTCCACCGCGGTTACTAAACACGGGGTAGAACATTTCATTCCCACTCTGGGACCGCCAGTTTTTGTTCGCGCGCGGCGCCTCGACTCGGTAAAATTGGCTATAGCTAAGGAGGAGTTCTCCATCATGGAGCGTCTGGGTATAGTGAGGCGTTCCAACAGCCCGTAGGCCTCGCCGCTTCACATGGTGCCCAAGGCGGATGGGTCGTGGCGGCCTTGCGGCGATTTTCGCCGCCTGAACAACGTCACCGCCAATGACCGCTATCCCATCCCCCACATACAGGACTTTTCCATACGCCTGGCAGGTACCACTATTTTCTCTAAGGTGGACCTGGTGCGCGTCTATCATCAGGTTCCCGTGCGCGCAGAGGACGTGCCCAAGACCGCAGTGATCACCCCATTTGGGCTTTTCGAATTCATGCGCGTGCCTTTTGGCTTGAAGGGGGCAGCGCAAACCTTTCAGAGGCTGATGGACTCGGTGTTGCGTGACCTTGATTTCGTGTTCGTTTATCTCGACGACATATTAGTGGCCAGTCCGTCAGCTGAAGAGCACCTGGCGCACCTGAAACAGGTTTTCCGTCGTCTGGACGAACACGGCCTGATAGTCAACCCGGCCAAGTGTCAGTTTGGACTGCCGGTGATTGACTTCTTGGGTCACCGCATTTCGCCGCAAGGCGCGGTCCCGTTGCCTTCTAAGGTGCAAGCGGTGGCGGAATTTCCCCGCCCGGTCTCTGTTAAGGCATTGCAGGAATTCTTGGGAATGGTGAATTTCTATAACCGTTTCCTCCCTCGCGCTGCCCACCTCCTTCAGCTACTTTACGAAGCCCTGCGGCTTAAGAAGGCTAACGACCCTGTCGACTGGACTCCCGAACAGGTCCAGGCCTTTGACGGAGCTAAGTGCGCCCTGGCTAACGCTGCCCTCCTCGCCAATCCCACACCCACGGCGTCCATAGCTTTAACAACCGATGCGTCTGACATAGCCGTGGGGGCTGTGGTTGAACAGCGTGTGGCGAATGCGTGGCAGCCACTCGCATTTTTTAGCCGCAAACTGCGAGATAGCGAGCGCAAGTACAGCGTTTTTGACCGGGAGTTGCTGGCACTGCACCTTGCAACCCGGCATTTCCGCTTCCTGCTGGAGGGTCGCCCATTCACGGCTTATGTGGATCATAAGCCGCTGACTTTTGCCATGTCCAAGGTGACTGAGCCGTGGTCTGCTCGTCAACAGCGCCACTTAGCGGCGATCTCCGAGTTCACAACGGACATTCAGCATGTGGCCGGGAAGTCCAACCCTGTTGCTGATTGTCTGTCGCGTGTGCTTGTGTGTCCTGTGCACCTCGGTGTGGATTTCTCCGCTATGGCTGCCGACCAGCCCAGTGACCCAGACGTCCTTGCCCTCAGGTCAACGCGTACCGGTCTCAAGCTAGAGGACGCTGTGATGCAGGAAGGCAGTCCTGCCCTCCTCTGCGATGTCTCCACCGGCCGTCCCCGCCCCGTTGTTCCAGTGGCCTGGCGCCGTCGAGTTTTCAATTCGATTCACTCCCTCTCGCACCCTGGAGTTCGGGCATCGGTGAAGTTGGTCGGTTCCAAGTTCGTCTGGCCTGGCCTCCGCAAGGACGTCAAGGGGTGGGCAGCTGCATGTGTAGCGTGCCACTGCGCTAAGGTCCACCAGCACACTAAATCGTCCCTCGAGCCGTTTCCGATCCCGGCCAGACGTTTCGACCACGTGCATGTGGACCTGGTGGGCCCTCTACCTTCTTCACAGGGTTTTACGCACCTGCTCACAATGGTAGATCGGACCACCAGGTGGCCAGAGGCTGTCCCTCTATCCTCCACATAATCCTTGAATGTTGCACGCGCTTTTCTTTCCTCCTGGGTCGCCCGTTTCAGCACTCCGTCAGATATCACCTCAGACAGGGGCCCCCAGTTCGTGTCAGAGCTCTGGTCGGCACTTGCGCGATCCTTGGGTGTGCAGGTACACTGCACTACCGCGTATCACCCTCAGGCTAACGGGTTGTGTGAACGTTTTCACCGGTCGCTCAAGGCAGCGCTGCGCGCTGCGCTCTCGGATGGTAACTGGGTGGATCGTTTACCTTGGGTTATGCTCGGGTTGCGTTCGGCTCCTAAGGAGGACCTCGACGCGTCACCCGCTGAGCTTGTGCTCGGTCAGCCACTCCGCGTCCCTGGGGAATTTTTACCTGGGAGTTCCGCTCCTCGACCCCGTCCGGCCGTTTATCCTTTTTTGTCCGACAGCACTCGGGTTCCAGGCCCCGTTCACCACTGTTTTCCACGGTCGTTCGTGCCTGCGGAGCTCATGTCGGCTCGTTTTGTTTTTGTACGGCATGATGCTCACCGCTCACCCCTCCAACCCCCATACGATGGCCCATTTCGGGTTCTTGAGACGGGTCCTAAGGGTTTTGTGCTAGATAAGGGTGGGCGTAGGGAGTGTGTCACGCTTGTTAGGCTTAAACCGGCGCACAGTGTGGCAGGCGAAGTTGTGTTTCCGGCCCAGGTTCCCCGTCGGGGTCATCCTCCTTCCAGGACCCGGGCAGTGTCTTCACGGGTTCAGCGTTCTGCTTCTCAGCCGGCTTTGGACTATGTTTCACCTATTGTTTTGGCTGAGGGACGGCGCAGCCGTTATGGCAGGCTGCTTAAGCCTCCAGTGAGACACTAAGTTTCTTTCCTGGAATCCCTTCTGGGTGTTCAGTGGGGGGCCTGTGTGGCGGACACTAGGGGCTATGCCTCTCACCCAGCAGGATTGTGAGCTGGGGGCGTGGTTTACATTCCCAGGCTCGCCGGGGCAGGGTTGTTCCTGCTGTAGTTGGTTTTTGGAGTTGAGGAATAAACATCAAACTCGCCTTGGTCTCATGTGTTTTTCCTCATTCCTGCCACAATACTTTCAAATTGTGAAGCAGAGCCCAAATGGAAAGATAGAGGCTGACTGTCAGCTGTGCACTAACAAAAAGGTCATAATATCTGGCTCTCTTGCAGTGACATCAAATTTTAAAACCCACTTGAAACAAAGGCACTCTGACAAAATAAATTAACTTGAAGACCACAAAAAGTGGGAAAAGCATAAAAAAACAGGGCCTCATACAAACAAATATTCTCTTTGAATGTGGTCCAGTAACATGAAATAAAATTGACTCTCATCACATCCTTTGTCACCAAAGGCATGAACTCGTTTGCCATTGTTGAGCATAAAGAATTTATAGACTTGGTACAGGGACTTTGCGAAGGTGCTAAAGTTATGGCCAGGAGGACACTTGGGAGGCGAATCGATGAAGACTTCAATAATAAAACAGTAAATTTAAAGAAGAGACTTACACACCACTGCAGATATCTGGTCAACTAAAAAAAAAGAAACAAGTTATATCATCTGTTTCTTAACTCAGCTGAAGAGCTTGGCCTTGTGTCAGAAAGTGAGACTGCCTCATCAAACACCACTGAAGAAAATGAAGACAATTTCTTCATCTTCGCTGACCAGGGTATGGGTAAACTACTCTCACTCCAATGTCTTAAGGTTAAACTGCAACTTCATGAATTAATTATCAAAGTTGAATATTAACTTAAAAAATAAATGAGTGGCTAGTTTCATGTCATGTTTTTAAATATGTTTATGATATTAAAAATCCTTGAATTTAATGTAAATTCATAACAATCTTGTTTCTCTGTTTGCCTCTACTGTTTCCAATCCCAACAACGAACTGAAATTCAGTTGGGCAGAGAGATGTTGCCCAGCCACAGCAAAGAGTGAAAGGTTGGACACCCTTCACTCTCTGGAGGACCCCAGAAAGGACCTTTCCTCGCTAGATTCATATCCACTGATCAAGCTACTCTTTGTGAGATTCAACACCACTTTGCCATCATCGGTACCAGTTGGGTGTCTCTTCTCCTTTGCAGGTATGGTGTACCAACCTCACAAAAGGTGATTAACAGCTGAATTGATGGAGAAATTAGCTTTGCTCAAAACCAACTAAAACTCTGAAATGTGGAAAAAAAAAGTTAGATATTAACTGTCCTGAAAAATAGCTAAAATGGAAATGGAAAGATTGCAGTGTTAAGGGGTACACAAAGAAGTATACTCTTTTTAGGTTGTGGGCATTGGATGGAAGGGGGGGTGCTTCTCTTTCTCTTTTACTATTTTGTACTGTATCATCCATTTTTCCATCCATCCATTATCCAAACTGCTTATCCTGCTCTCAGGGTCGCAAGGATGCTGGAGCCTATCCCAGCAGTCATTGGGCAACAGGCAGGGAGACACCCTGGACAGGCCGCCAAGTCATCACAGGGCCGACACACACACACACACACACACACACACACACACACACACACACACACACACACACACACACACACACACACACACACACACACGCATTCACACCTACGGACAATATTTTAGTACAGCCAAATCACCTGACCTGCATGTCTTTGGACTGTGGGAGGAAACCAGAGAACCCGGAGGAAACCCACACAGACACGGGGAGAACATGCAAACTCCACACAGAGGACGACCCGGGACGACCCCCAAGGTTGGACTACCCCAGGGCTCGAACCCAGGACCTTCTTGCTCTGAGGTGACTGCACTAACCACTGCGCCACCTTGCCGCCCTACAGAACATGTTTCATCAAAAAAGGATCTAATGCCAGGTATCTTTTTTCCATCAGTGCTGAAATCCACAGAAGGTTCCATACTGTAACAGATTGGTCTGTGTTTCTCTGCTGAATGACACATACTGTGCTGTAATGGTACCGTTTTGTGTCTTTTGCACTCATTCAATTGGTTGCTTGTAAAGTTGGAGATCCCAGAAATTTACTTATTCCACTGCACTTATATTTATCGCTCTTGAAAAAGGCATCTGCTAAATGCCCAGTCTTATTGTCTTCTGAAAGAACTAGTGCATCACTGTGGCCTAACTGTTCAGTTCCCCAGTTGCATTTCAGTTGGCTGTTCACTCAGTCAGTCAATGGTCACTTTGACTGACAGAAACCCCCCAGCATACACCCCTGAATTCACAGCCATCCACCTCCAAGATATCCTGATTGGCCACACTTCAATTCTATGATGTGGGGAAATTAGCAGAGCTCATCCTTTCAATGTAGGAGGGTTAAGGTAAGACACATATTGAGGCTACTAAATGCCTAAAATGTGATATCAGTTTGTCTAGAATGTATTTTTATATTTTCAAATTACAAATTACTTGTATTTTAATTAGATACATTTTCTCATACCAGTTTTTTGTATTTTATTTTGATACATTTGATGAGCAAGTATTTGTAACAAGATACTTTTTGATGTATTTGTGCCCATCTCTGCTCATAGTCTTCTCCTGGATCGCCACCTTGCCGTGGTGGAGAAGCTTACGTGTACCAATGATCCCAAGAGCTATGCTGTCCGGAGCTTGGCTCCTGGTAGGGTCACCAGAGGCGGCTAGGTCAAGGGGGAGGCTCCAGATGAAGCGCAATCCAACAAAGACCTCAACAGCAGAACTGGCGGAAGACAATGCCAGTGAAGGCGGCTGAAGGCTGCAACATAGGGTGGGCCCCAATCATCTTGGCTCTCCTTTCCTTTTGACTCTGGCCACCCCCTGCCAAGGACCATGTGGTGTCTGCAGGCACATCAGCCACTCCACATAAACAGCTATCATGGGCTGGTGTCCTCCCGCAAGGATACCGACAAGGACCTAGAAAGAGGACAGTCATACTCGACCCCGAGTGACCGCTGATGATGATGATGCTCATAGTGTAAGCGTGGTGTGACTCCCTTGGATACCGTTTGACTCCCCCAAGGGAAGCGTACAAACACACTCCACATATCTCACCTCTGTGAACAATACTTCAGTCAGACGGATCAGCAACACTCAACATGTCAGCAGATCCTGCCCACATAGGCAGTAGATAAGCCACAGATTACTTCAAACACAGTGCTATTCAAAAAATTAGAACTTCCTGGGTTCGAACCCCAGGGTTGTCTAACCTTGTGGGTCATCCCAGGTCGTCCTCTGTGTGGAATTTGCATGTTCTTCCTGTGTCGGCATTGGGTTTTCTCTGGGTACTCCAGTTTCCCCCTCCATCAAAAAGACATGCATTTTAGGGTTTATACTCCTGTCTGTGCCCCTGTGACCAAGACATGGCAAGATGAGCTGGAGTTGGTCCCCAGGTGCTGCATGGCAGCTGCCCACTGCTCCTAGCTACACAGCTAGGATGGGTTAAATGCAGAGTGTAATTTCCCTATGGGGATCAATAAAGTGTCTCAAAAAAAAGAAGCCCCCTCTGTCTATATCTTCCCCCTCAAATCAGTGGGGACAAGGGTTTTCTCTCTTTACATTACACCTCTTGGCCAAATTATACGCAGTTATGGAATAAATTTCCATTGCTATGCTGATGATACTCAGTTGTATGTGCCTATAAGGGCTGATGATCATACTCAAATCACTAACTTAGAGGCCTGCTTGGCTACTGTGAAAAACTGGATGTCACTTAACTTTCTGCTTTTAAATTCAGATAAAACCGAGATGCTAGTCATTGGCCCTGCTAGACACTGACACCAATTTGATCAAGTAACGATAACAATCGACAACTCTGTGGTTTCACAGAGTGTGGCAGCCAAAAATCTTGGTGTTACGTTTGATCCCAGCCTTTCCTTTGATAAGCACATTAAAGAAATCACCAAGACTGCCTTTTTTCACTTATGTAGCATAGCTAAAATTCTGTCTTTTCTCTCCATGGCTGACGCAGAGACTCTAATACATGCATTTTTCCCCCCAGACGTGATTACTGTAAAGTTCTGTTTTCAGGTCTGCCACATTCTAGTACTAAAAGTCTTCAGATGGTTCAGAATGCTGCTGCTATAATCTTAACTAAAACTAGGAAATTTGACCATATTACACCAATTCTTGCCTCCCTTCATTGGCTTCCTATCCATGTTAGATCAGAATACAAGGTGCTTCTGCTGATTTATAAAATCCTAAATGGGCTTGCCCCATCCTATCTGTCTGATCTCCTTAAACCTTACATGCCATCTCGAGCACTTCATTCTCAAAATACAGGGCTCCTGTGTGTACCCAAAGTTAAAGAGAAGTCAGCTGGTGGCAGGGCCTTTTCCTATCGGGCTCCATTGTTGTGGAATAACCTGCCTGCTGCCATCAGACAATCAGAGTCTGTTGAGTCCTTTAAATCCAAACTTAAAACTCATCTTTTTGCCTTAGTTTACAATTAGTTGCCTTTAAGTTGAGTGCTTCACAACCTGTACTGGATGGCGGGTTGGTTTTCTGTCTCAATGAATTTACCAACCACTGTTCTGCCGACGAGATTATCGAGTATCGATTACAGAGTATAGATTATGACTAATTGATGACTTAATTGATTATGGCTAATGACTATTGCAAACTGTTCTCTTCTCTAACATGTCTTTTCTCTCTCTCTGAATGATGTCTTCTCCTTTCTCTTTTTCTGTGTTTGAATGGTGTCATGTGAGTCTCTCTTGCGTGCATGTGCAGTCGGTTCTCCTCTCAGGTCTCCGTGGTGATGGTGGTCGCCATTTGGATGCTGCCTGCCCTTCCACTCCTCACATAAGTTTTTCTTTTATTACATGATGATGCTGGTCGCTTGGCTTGGGTCCTGGACTGCTCCGTTGGCATGTGGACACTGCTTGGCATCCTGTGCATCATGTTCTTCATAAATTCTATGTCCATTATAATTCTGTTATCCTCTTTCAATGTTGTATTATGTAAATTGCGTGAACACAACATCCATTGCATGCTGTCCATCTTGGGAGAGAGATCCCTCCTCTGTTGCTCTCCCTGAGGTTTCTTCCTATTTTTTCTCCCTGTTAAAGGGTTTTTTTAGGGAGTTGTTCCTTATCCGATGAGAGGGTCTAAGGACAGGATGTTGTGTTGCTGTTAAGCCCACTGAGGCAAATTTGTAATTTGTAATATTGGGCTATACAAATAAAATTGATTTGATTTGATTTGATTTAAAAAAGAATTGGGTATGTGTGTGGGGGTGGGGGGGTTGTATAATAAAAATAGGCTGATAGGATCCCGTCACCATAATAGTAGCACTGCTTGCTACCTTGGAAAACGGAACAATTTTTCGTGAGAATGTGATGTGCAAAGATAACTGTATTTGCTGAGAACTTTTACTGTGGACACCTGCAGCCTCCTACACATGCAGCAAGATTGAAAGTGCACTGTTGCGATGTCAAAAAGGAAGTAGGTGAGGTCTGCAGCAACAGAGAGGGTGCTGCAAAATGTTACAAGAGGTGTAGTTTTTACACACACTCGTACGGGGAAAGGATTTGGTGAAGATGGTATGTATATATATTTTTTTGTATGTATATATTTTTTTAATGTTTTTTTTAACTTCCTTTTAGGGCGGTAGATCTGATTATTTATTTTAAAGTTACTCTGGCTTGTGTCAAGCTGATTTGACAAAGATAAGATATATTTGCAGATTATTATGCGACTCTGTAAGGAAATTGTTTCAAGTCCCTTTAGGCATTTATTTAACATGACATTCTCCTAGGAACAGTACCTGGATTAACCTTCCGAATGCAACATTTGAAGATCTGTTATTATTGTTGGATGATAAAGCTTTTGAAACAGTTTTTTTCCCTGAATCAATAAAAAAAAAGACAAAAAGACGAGAAGAGAGACCGTTGTTAGCTGACAAACGGAAGCAAATCCTCTGCCCTGGATTATTCAAAATCAACACTGCAAACATGCCTGTGATAGTACTAGAGGCAAGAGACTTCACAAGTCCTCTTTTTCTGGTGCGGACATGGGCTCTGTTGACCGGTTGTCTCACCTTAAGCCTGGTGGCCTCCCAGGAAACCTTCAAGCAAGATGAAACACAAGTTCACCACCTCAAAACCTTCCGAATCTCCTGCATGTTCACCTGGTGCTTGTTTTTCACCCTCACCCTCCTCATCCATGTTCTCAGCGTCATCCAGTTCCACAGCCTCATCCCCATATCCTGGAAGAACCTGACCATGACAGTAGGGGCCTTAGGTTCACTGATGTGTCTCAGTGCTTCTGTGGTCTTCCCTTGGTTTGTCATGGATCATCAAAAGGTATCGCCCAGTGCTGTGACTGCAACAGTGGCCTCCTGCCTTACCTTCTTTGCCTACACCTCCGAGGCCTTTGTGATCCGCAGCCAAGCCCGTGAGCAGAAGGGTTATATGGCCAGTGCACCTGGACTCCTCAAGATACTCCAGTTCTGGGGAGGCTGTCAGATGATTCCCTTGGTTGTAGAGGAGGCCTGTGTATTCTCAGCATTAGGTAGCAGAGAACTGTCTAATACCCATGAATGGCACCTGTGGGTATCAGGGACTTCATACATTCTCTGTCTCCTCATGTCCCTGGGTTCAATAGTGGTAATATTAGGTGACTGTGCTGGGCAATGCCCTCTTCCATTTGATAGGCTATTGGCGGGTTTTAGTTTGTTTGGGGTGTTGCTCTATATGGTTGCCACTGTGGTTTGCTTTACCAAGGTGCTAGAGGTTCAGGAGTTCAGACATGACTTCGCCTTACAGCTGGTTATCATGGAAACCGTGATGGCCTTTATAACATTGTTAGCTTACACAATGGACCTGGCCTTCTCTATAAAACTACGGTGTGAAAGAGGCCATGTGTGAAAACACACACAGGAAGCTGGATGCATTTGAGCATAAAAATTCATTATCCATAGAACTGATATTTTAATACTGTGGGAAAAGTGTATCTGCCAACCCTGCAAAGGATGAATTAAATGTTGTTTTGGTGTAAGTGTAGTTAATGGAGTAACCATAATGCTGTAAACAAACTCGTTTATACTTTACTCTGTTTACATATTTTATATTCTGACAGAAATTAAGGAGACCAAAGTGGTTTTTATATCATGAGATGATTGTTTTCAAATTGCATGGGTTAAATTGGTCCTTTTGAGCACACAGTTACAGGAGAGATAGGTTTAGATGATGTGTGAAAAAATCCCATTTATAATGCTGTATATTTTATTACCATTTACACTCCTGAGGCTTTTGTTAAGGTAGCAACTTTTTCGAATTATAAATACAATTTTTGTGGCTATTGTTGAGGACATTGACTTGATAGAAATTGAGAGCATGAACTTTTTACTGATAAAATAAAAAAAGTCAACTTTGTGATAGGCACCTTTTCAAATCAGATCACATATTTGAATAAACAACGTAAACTGTCAGTTTTCAAATTCATGAGTAGTAGTTACTATTCATTTACACTAGATGGCAACACTTTCATTGCCATGCAAGTCTATTCAAATCAAAGAATTATATTTACAATGCAGAATATAATAAATGTTCAATAAAAACCCATCTCGCTGAATATGTTTGTAAAACCCCACATTGTACCAATGCAATACAAAACCTCATGACAGAAATTCTGTAATATTGCAGTGACGCCTATCAGATATGCACTCTTCTATTAAGTATAATTATTGTTTTCGCATTTATGCCGTAAGAATACACACTCGAACACAAACCATCTACTAGAGAACTTTAAATTCGTTGTTAAATTTGTTGAAAAGAGAGGTTGTCATTGCCTAGCCAACACTATGGGATTACGTCAATGTATAATATCTAAAGCCCCATATGATTTTTTGAAATGTGTTTTTATTTTGTAAACCTTTTAATTTTGAAGAATCGATCCAAAATACAGTCTCTTAATTCTTATTTCACCCCTGACGCCTCTCAGCACCAAGACATCCCGCACGACTCTATTTACATTTTACATTGTTTACATTTTCACGTCTGTCAGGCTCCCCTAGACCAAAGCAATCCACACCAAAAAGCGTTCATCCAAACTCGAATTTACAAACCAGTCGCCTCACACCCACTGATCGGGCTCGATTAGTTCGGGCTGTGGACGCTCCGCCGTTTGTTCCTTCAGGAACTGCGGTTCCAGTGAGCTGTCAACAGGCCGGAGGCACTATTCGACGTCCACAACCAGCATACGTACGTGGAACGGAGACCGACTCGACCCTATCGTCTACGTTACCGTCATCCTCCTTACCTACACGGCTAGGCCGGAGGAGATGAAGTTGTTTGGACGCGGTAAGTTCTCTCGGTCTTTTCTTTTAGCTATCTTTATGGCAGAGTTTCGATAGAAACAAAGGGAGGCACTTTTTTCCCGGGATTCCCCCCCCCCAGTTGTCACTTGTTTGAGTCTTAGGAGAAAAGTGGGAGTCGGGCCAGGTGACATTACGAGTTTTTTGTTTCTTCGTTTTCATCACATGATGGGGTGGGTTTCGCTGCGGGTCGCAAATTAGATTCTGTGCTCACTGGGAAACATTTTCAACATCGATGCTAGCTCATGGCCTGTGGAAAAGGATTTAACCAGATGTTATTTGGTCAAGAGTTACTTAACTTATTTCAGTGAAGCTCCCTCTCGCATGGCTACAGCAAAGTCTTTTGACTTTACGTTGTTTATGTTTGTTTGTTTGTTTGTTTGTTGTGTTGTACAGTCAGTTTGCATGAGCGTTGCTTTTTAACCTTAGGAGGCTCCTGAGCGCAGTGGACATGTGAGGCTTGACTCTACAGTTTATTGCAGATGCAAGTCCCAGGCTGGATTGAATGGCACTGAGGGTACGAGGTAAGCACTTCGCCAGTAAATTTGAACTGAGAATCTTGACACCCCCCCCCCCCCGTGTTATAGATGACTTGGCGAGGGCAAAGTCCAGAGGGAGCGAGAAAAAAGTAATGTAGTACTGGAAATAGATCAGGGAAAGACTCTGGAAAGAGAAATGTAAAGCCACGAGTTCAGAAACTCACAGAAAACGCGAGCCGACCTTTGCATGTACAGGAATATTCCTGAATGAGATGAGTCCATTTACAAAGCTGAACAGATGATAAGATTATTTAGTAGATCATAATTGGTATAAAATTTGTTTTATTACTGTGGATCATTAGTTTCTTCCATTTTGTTATTTGTTGGTTATCAAGACAAATTCCTTGTATGTTCTTGCACCTCGCAATAAGTCCTGATTCTGATAATACTTCACTGAACAAAGAAAAATAAACATTGTGTACATAAAATGATGATAATAATTAGAATAACATGCAGTAGTGCTAGATTTGAAGCCATGATCTGTGGATATAGTTGGCATAAGGTGAGTGGCAGATGAATATAGCGGCATCATTGTAGTCAAGGTTTTGAGCTTGTGTTGTAGCTTCCATGGTACCAAAACAGATACAGGCCAAGGATATCCCATGGAATGTGTGTGGTAAAAGTCAATAGTAATTTTGTGTTTTACAGGTCTCCTTGAACAAACTGACCTTGGGGTAGATTTTAAATCCTTAAAGTTGTTGGGCGAGGTTGTTGTACGCCATTTGAACCAGGTTTCCGTGTTTTTCTGCTTATCCACTTTAACCGTTTTAGCAGACATCCAGAGCACGTGGATTGCCTGGCTCAAGGACGCGTAATAGGACATTGATTTGTGGGGAACAAACTTGTACGCATTTTGGTTTGGTGCGGATCAGTGGAGCTACGCTGCTGCCTGCTACTCTTCTTAACAGAATTTGATGCTAAAATCTGCAGACCTGTAAAGAGTTGATTTTGATGAGGGCAAGGTTAACTGATGGTGACTGATTGGTTACTTAGCCAGCTATGGGGTTTTACCTGAGTGATCTGCACGCCATGCCACCTGGCTATGATGCGGTACTACATGCCCGTCAACAGTGTGTGTAGCATTTAGCTAAGCCTGCGTCATCAGCGTTCTACAGGCCATTACTCGTTTCAGGTGTGAGTACTGTTTAACATTCACCTTCACCAAAGCCAGTATTAATCAAAGTCCAAACATTATTTCTTTATTAAATTATTAAGTAATATCTCTTATTTTTGGGGCTGGCGGCCTGTCCAGGGTGTCTCCCCGCCTGCCGCCCAATGACTGCTGAATAGGCTCCAGCATCCCCGCGACCCTGAGAGCAGGATAAGCGATTCAGATAATGGATGGAACTCTGATTTCATTAGTCTAGAATTTGATCCAGATTTTGCACACACAGTACAGAAGGGAACAAAATTATACAATTTCCCTTGCCTACTTTGATATGCTACCTTTTAAAAATCTTGTTGTTGACGTTTGTCTTGACCCATGCCATGCGGCTTGATACAAATCAGCGCCATGGTTGTAGTTCTCCCGATTTGCAAAATAGCATTGTAAACAGGGTCATAAAAAATGAGAATATATCAAATATTTACTTCAGCCGAAACATGTTTTACACTGAATTTAGCTGTTTTCCTTTGGGGGGTAAAAGCATACAAATGTTGATTTATTTAGGATATTTTAGCGAGTATCGTAGAAACACGTTTTGGGGTTGTGTTTAATATCTGAAACGTTGCATTCCAACGATTTTCTGACGAGACCTGAAAGAATCTTCCTAATAACTAACTAACTAAATATCATATACATTAACTGAACGAAGATTATGAAAATTAAGTGAAATTTCTCGTCAGAAATGTTATCAAAACGCATTTTAATGCTGAAACTGTCTTGAAATATTGCATCTAGTATTGCAGAAACACGTTTTGCGTTTTGGGGTTGTGTTCAATGTCGGAAACGTTGCATTTCAATAATTTTCTGGCGAGACGAAAAAAAATCTTTGTAATAATGAACTAAAGATCAAATACATTTACTGAACAAAGTTTATGAAAATTAAATGCACATTTCTTGCTAGAAATGTCATTAAAATGCATTGTAACGCCGAAACTTAAAATATTGCATTTCCACTGAGAATCAAAGGAATGTCAGCCATTTTTTTCTTTTCGCAGACAGAAACTTTACAGTCACGTGACGTGGACGCACGCTTCACCAACACTGGCTATACGTTTAAATATTGATATTGTAGCGAATTCGGGGAGCAGCCCGGCGGGACCGTCACAGCCGGGGCGCGACACTTGGTAGCCCTTGGCTAACAGGTCGGACCCTTTAGTCGACCTGTTAACGTAGTTGCCCACGTTGCGGAATACACGAGTTCGCGCCCCGGCTGTGACGGTCCGGCCGGGGTTGGGAAGAGGGCAACGTAACGATCACGGAGGAATAGGCCCGGTAGCCCTTGGCTAACAGTCGAAAACTTTAGTCGACTGGTTAACGTAGTCGCTTGCGGTGTGGGAGCTGTGGTTCGCTTCCCGGATGCGGCGTCCCATGCCCCCCCACTGAATTCGTCACAATATAAAACGTATTTTTGGTTCAGATACGTCGAGATTTTAACGTATCCGTGGTTTGCAGAAACGTAAAATGCAAATGTTTTATTCTGACGACTGGACTGTTTTTACATGCAAACCTTCTCTGCTACTAAAAACATAATATGTATCCCCTAACTGAATCACGTGACCTCAGTTTCTCTCAAAAACTGTTTTGTCACTCTGTCGCTTTTCTAAGTAGTTTTCTCTTGCACGAACATTTTATGGGCTAGTCAGAGGAATGGTGAACCCTTGCATCCCTTACCATTGGTTACGCAAGAAATTGTGAAGTGGGGACTTTAGCTTGCTCTGTGTCAACTTAGTGGCTAAAATGTAAAGTGTGTATATCCCGGTTGGAAAGCCTTTCCATGTATCTCAATAAGTCACTTTAGAAGTTGTGGATGAGGAAGCTGGTAAATTATTAAAAGTTAATGATGGATGTACTTTCAGATTTGCATAAACTACAAGCCGTGTCATGAGTCCTTCCTTTCAATGAAGCCTAAGCATTATCTATTCCCAAATTTGACATCACCTTTGTAACTTCCTCATTGGACTTCTTAGAAAAAGTTTATGTTTAGCCATTGCAATGCCTAATTCAAAGCATATTCATTATTTAGGGAAATCTATTTAACTCAACATTGTCTATGTCAGAATAGCAAAAAAGCCATTTTATTTTCAGGCAATGATAGCCAGTAAAAATATGAGATGGAAAGGGAGGAGGTTTGTGTAATAGAGTAAACGTCGAAGGTGTGTATATGAAGGTGTTTGTGGGTTTTTAAATCTGTTTGCACATTTCTCACCTTGACTGCACCCTTTCTGTCGTGGGAGAGGGATCTGTCCTTTATTGCTCTTCCCATGGTTTCTCTCACTTTTTTTCCTGAACCAAAAGTTTTTTTGTGAAGGTTTTCCTCATCTGAATCAAGGATCTAAAGATTAGAGATGGTTGTCCATTGTCGTTTACTGGATCTAGTCTGTTTCTCATTGCTTGAATGTGAAGCCCTCTGAGACTGCAATGCATGTATCTTCCATGGATCATGAAGTTTTTGATCTAATAAGAATATAATACCATAGAAAATCGCTACACAATGAGGCAAGCATATTCATTACTTAATATTCATTGCTTAATGTTTTTTTTTTATTGCTGTCTCAAAGACAAATCGTTCATTTTGGATAAATGTTCCACCAGCTTCCTGTTAAATACTATTCTTGATAATGGAATACTTGTACCACTAATTTTTCTTTTTAATACAGTAACTATTTGTCAGAAGCAAGTAAATTTTTGGAGCGAAATATGTTGAAATGGGGCATTGCATTGAAATGTAGATATTTTGGCAATCGAAAAGGGACAAAAATGTACAAATAGTAGTGTTAATTCATGGCAGTGTCTTATAGACAAGAGAAACTTTATTTTCAGCAAATCATCATGAGTCTGACATATAATTTTTGTCAGCCACATTTTTTGAACAGTGAAACCTGATTGGTTCGAATTGTTTTTATTTTGTTTCATTTTTTTTAAGTGTTACAACCCATAGACGTTTTGAAAATGTTAGAACCTGGTTCTCCCATACTTGCTTCGCATTCTTGAAATGATTCTTAATGGACTATCTTTTGCTGGTGTTGTTCACAGATAAGATAAGATTACTTTTAAAAGTCTTGCAACATGGAGGGTCAGTTCAAAGATATCTTAAGCCTGCAAAGTTTACCTTAGAAAATCTACTTGAAAGAAAAAAGCAAAAAATTACATGTTCAAATAATAAATACATATCGACTAGAAGCTTTACAATCAATTCAGGTTTTGATGGCCTCTTGATATGAAAATGTTATGAATCAGATTTAATTTGTCTAGTTAGACAATCCACTGACCACCAGCTGGTCATCTCTAGCCAGGCCTAGTTAGGTTTGACCACCATCTGCCCAAGATAGACATGTACAGTGAAATATTCTCTGTTTAAGTTTCATGTAAAGTTGAGAAATATGGAAATTTGATTTGGTAGAGAATGAGAAAAGGGCTCAGACACCTGTAAAACACTCAGTCTTGTGATTTGAGCAGCAGTGGAGGAGAATGTAACACTTTGTGTCTTGACTGTCAAAATGTGTCAGAAATATTGGTGTTGGGTGTCCGGGTAGCATAGCGGTCTATTCCGTTGCCTACCAGCACGGATTGCCTGTTCGAATCTCTGTGTTACCTCCGGCTTGGTCCAGCCTCCCTACAGACACAATTGACCTTTCTGTGGGTGGGAAGCCAGATGTGGGTATATGTCCTGGTCGCTACACTAGCGCCTCCTCTGGTCAGTTGGCACACCTGTTCGGGGGGGAGAGGGAACTGGGGGGAATAGCATGATCCTCCCACGTGCTACGTCCCCCTGGCAAAACTCCACACTGTCAGGTGAAAAGAAGCGGCTGGCGACTCCACATGTATCGGAGGAGATATGTGGTTATCTGCAGCCCTCCCCAGATCGGCAGAGGGGGTGGAGCAGCAACTGGGATGGCTCGGAAGAGTGGGGTAATTGGCTGGATACAATTGGGGAGAAAAAGGGGGGGGGGGGTTAAAAAAAATATTGGTGTTGTGTACTCCTGGCATCTTTGGTGGCTATCTGCCATGACCACATGAAACTGCGGGGGGTCAAAACCTGAGTGGTTTTCAAACTTGGTGGGACGATGGCGGCGCAAATCCATATTTGCAGCAGCCTTACCCAGTACCGGTGTGGGAAGATGGTGGTGCAAATGCATGTTTGCGGCGACCTCACGCGTACCGTCCATGCGGTGTTTTTGTCCACGTCTGCGACTACGTTTGTCCTCGTTTGATGGCTGTGAGAGCTGGCGCTGGATCAGCTGGGAGAACTTGGTCTGCTGCATCCTGTGGGCCCAGGTACCACAACCCTGCCTGGAGCCATGCTCAAAGAGGTAACACCGGGGGCAGTCTGGCGATGGCCTCACCTAGGCTTGACTGTGTTTTTAGTGCAGGGAGGTGTTTCAAAGGTGTCTGGTTGGGAGAGCTAGCATTGGATTGGCTGAGGGAACCTGGTCTGCTGCATCCTGTGGGCCCAAGGACCAAGGCCCTGACCGGAGCTGCACCCGAAAAGGAAATACCGAGGGCAGTCTGACAGGATGCGGAAGTGGCAGGTTAAGCTAACTGCTAGCCCATGCAGACTGGCAGTTACGACAGTCATCCTGGCTGGCGTTCGTTCTCCTGGACAGTGATTTATTTTGTTGTTTAGTTTAGATATATGTTTTAGTTTGGATATTTGTGTTCTTGTAGTTTTTGTACATGTTTTTGTCTTTATGTTGCACTGCTGTGGGCTGGGGGAAATTATGTTTTGTTTCATTACATGTGCACAAGCACATGAAATGAAATGACGTGTTTCTGATTCTGATTTCTGACTCTGAACTTGTGTTGGTATAAAACCCTTTGGCTTCAGCAGGTATATGCCCTTTCTCTGTGTTCTAACACTGTTTGGTTTGAGTTCAGGCAAAACCAGTGTCTAGTCACCGCTTTGGAAGCCAGAGAGTGGCTTTGAAGGTTATCCTGTGTTTGAAATGCAGTGAAACAGGTATGGGTAGTACCTTTTGTCGCTGCAGCACCAATGTATGCCTTAAGAATTCAGTGCTCGTACAGTATGTGTTGTAATGTGCTTGCTAACACTGTGAGATGGGAATCATGCTGCTTATCGTGGTCTGCCTCGGAATTGGCCCACACCCCTGTTGACTGTACACCTGCACACAGCCATGACACTCTGCTTAGCCTTCCAAGTTCTTGCTGTGTCAAGGCTGTTTCCATACCACAGTGTGACTATTAATTTTGCTATTTTGGTCAAGACTCAGTGACAACATTGGCCCCATTTCAGCACTTCTCCAGGGGATATTGGGATATCATAATGTTTAGATGAGGCTGTAGCAGGTGTAAGAAAAATGTGTTGCAGTAGAGGTTAAAAAAAACCCAAAAAACTCCTGAACTAATGAAGACGGATAAATGATCAAACATTCCAGGGTGTGGTCTACTTTTTCTTCATTTGCAGGGGTGGGCAATCTTATCCAGAAAGGGCTGGTTTGGGTGCAGGTTTTTGTTCCAGCCAAGCAGTTACACACCTGATCCCACTAATCAATCAGTAGAGTCTTTGTTGGGGAACTTGAGTAGGAGACACAGGTGTGTAACTGCTTGGTTGGAACAAAGACCTGCACCCACACCGGCCCTTTCTGGATAAGATTGCCCACCCCTGATTTGGAGCATAGTGGCATGTGAAATGAACTCGATGATTCACCTGGACTGAGCTTATGAAAACGGTTGTTCTTGGTTGAATGTTTGTCTTCCTTTTCATAGATGTCAGCCATTTTTCCAGTACACAAGATGAGATCATTTAGCCCACTTCATTAGTTAGGAGAAATGAGCTACCGTATTGTTGTTCAGGAATGGCACAATAGTTTTCCATTGTGTTGCAAGATGAGAAATGCAGAAGTTAGAAATCCCAGAGTTCAGATTGGCTAGGTTCCTGTTTTATGTTATGTTAATATGGCGTCACCGTGGCCCAGTGGTTATCACTGTTGTCTCAGAGCAAGAAGGTCCTGGGTTTGAACCCCAGGCCATCCCAGGTCCTTTCTGTGTGGACTTTGCATGTTCTCCCAGTGTCTGTGTGGGTTTCCTCCAGGTGCTCTGGTTTCCTCCCACCATCAAAAAGACATGCATGTTGGGGTTAATACTCCTGTCTGTGCCCCTGAGCAAGGCAATGGGAAGAAGAAGAAAGAAGACGTTGGTTGGTTGGATGGGTTAAATGCAGAGAGTGAATTTCATTGTATGTATGGACAAATGACAAATTGTTTTCTGTTCTATTCTAACATGCTTAGGCCTGCAGCTCTTAAACACGTCTCTTATCATAATTTTCCAGCTCCTTGTTGACACAGTGCTTATACTACTATTAAAATGAATACAGAATAAGCCTCTTCTGTGAACAACATGGCTCCCTATTTGATTAAAAGTTGGTGAGTTGACTGCTAGAGGTTATTAAGCCCACTGCAAACACGTTCCTCATAATAGACCTCTTAAAAGATTTTTTGAAGGGTCACAAAGCATTGATATTGAGAATAAGTCTAGCATTTCATCACCTTCACTTTTCTGTGTCCTAGCCATGGGGCTGTAATAGAGGATAAATGGGCTGGAAAGGGAGGAGCTGTATGGATTTGAATAAACCTGGAGGGTAAATCCTCCAAAACTCACTTTGACCTTTTTTACCATCTTGGACTGGTGAATGGTTTTACAAATTAAACTAGGGGAAATGACCCAAGGAAAGGCTTCAGACAAAGCTAAATCACTTCTAGTCCACTGTTGGATCATTGTTTGATTGTGGGAGGCCTGGGACCCTTTTCAAACTGTGGTCATAGTCGGAGAAGTTTTGATGGACATGTTAAGTCCAGAATGCCACATAGGGGCACATCTTTGTGGATGACTGCCAGAAGAACTCTTAGTAACTATGGTGGCGAGGAGCCATTGTGTTTTCTTTGCTAGAAAGCTATGCTTGTGCACATGAAAATGTAACACGTCTTAACAAACCTGAAATGTTTTTCCCCTTTAGCACAACGGCTATGCTAATCTCCATTTTGTTAACAAAAGTAGATAATGGAAGCTATTTGTAAATCTTTTGCTATGGAGCCCAGTTAGTTTCCTCTGAAGCCTCGATGTCCAGTTAGGCATCAAAAATAAATTGGTGTTAATGCAGACAGGCACAAGTCCTTCCTCCATCCCACTATGGAAGAGAATCTTCACTAAAACATTAGGAGAACGTGTCAAACTGTGAGTCAGCAGCTCTGTTTCACATCTTCGTTTGTGACAGCGCCGTTCATCTCACAACAGCGAGGTTGTTGGCTGTTGTTTGAATGTGAACCATGAGGAGCAGCTTTGCTTTGCTTGTTGTTGTTTTGACTTAACCAGACACGATACTAAGAGACGAGGAGTATAATGTAGAAAATGAGAGAAGACGTGCAGGATGATGTGGTCAACCCTGAGCCCACTCGTCTATCTGGTGGTGCCACTGACACGTGGGTCAGCTATCTTAAATGGGATCACAGCTATTGGTTTTGTGATTCCAGCAGTCTGACACCATGGCCTATCGCCCTATACAATTATACTATAATACAATCATGCAGCTTAGCCCATTTCCCTCTTTTCTTGGTTTCTTTTGCTATTGATCACAGTGAAGTCAGTAGTCACAAAAATTGGGTTGCGTATTGATTTCTACAGCATCAGAAAAAATGAATGGGAGCTTCTAAAGTCTCATCTGGTTTCACATTAAGCTATGGTTGTACTGGCGTCCGGGTAGTGTAGCGGTCAATTCCATTGCGTACCAACACGGGGATCACCAGTTCGAATCCCCGTGTTAACCTCTGCCTTGCTCTTGTTTCTCTACAGAAACAATTGGCTATGTCTGCGGGTGGAAAGTCGGATGTGTGTGTATGTCCTGGTTGCTGCACTAGTGCCTCCTCTGGTCGGTCAGGGCGCCTGTTGGGGAGGGAGGGGGAACTGGGAGGTAATAGCGTGATCCTCCCACGCACTATGTCCCCCTGGCGAAACTCCTCACTGTCAGGTAAAAAGAAGCGACTGGCGACTCCACCTGTATCAGAGGAGGCATGTGGTAGTTTGCAGCCCTCCCTGGATCGCCAGAGGGGGTGGAGCAGCTACTGGGACAGTTCAGAAGAGTGGGGTAATTGGCTGGATACAGTTGGGGAGAAAAAGGGAGAAACCCCCCCCCCAAAAAAAAAAAAGCTACGGTTGCACCTGGGGTCTCAGTATTTTTGCTATATAATATGCTTGTTATTATTCATCCCTATCATTAGCCTTGATGGTTTGAGGAAAGAAATAATTTTACAGTACTTTTTTTTTTTACATCTTTTATCAACACCTTTTATTTTTAGTACATCTGTTGTTCTAAATAAGATGAAAATGTTTTTGTGCTGCATGTATGCCAGTATTCTGTAATCAGGCCTACTTATAGTGGAAAATAATTTGGCCATTTAGAGTTCCAATTAATCATGCTGTTTTTCTTCAGTTTTGTTGTCATTCCTTTAGATGTAACATGTTATCAGCATAATTTTTATTCTTTTTTTTTCTACTAGTGCCTATGAAGTGTTCACTTGTGAAAGTACTCTGAGTCAGGTCTAATAACTGTAGAAGGATAAGGCAGACAGTCAGAGATGTGCTGCATATCATCTGCAAGGTGGAGAAAAAAAAAAGTGGAAGTTAAGACTTGTTACAGGGGGAAAAAAAAGAATGGTTGTGTTCATTCTACTTTGACAGACGTAGTCTGCCCTGACTGTCTGCTTCTTTGTGTATGTGCGGTATTTACTGAGTGTATGTTGCAATGTGGTGAAGCTAGCTGAGGAGACAGTGGGTATTATTTAATGAAACAGAAGAATCTTTGTGGAAATCAACAAGCCAGCATCCATCCCTTCCCCGAGTTCTACCAGATGGAGCTAGCTGCTGGACAGATGCATAGACTGCAGTTTAGAGTAGCATTCATATGTAACTAAAAGTTGTAGTAATACTGTGGCTTTTTCTCAAAAGGGAGATTTATCAAATGGGACGAATCATTTGATATTTGTTAGCCTTTTCTTCTATGTGCCTATTATTTTTCATAGATGTCGTAAGGTCAATCTAGAGAAAACCTTGCCACTAAGTTTTTTTGTTATTGAATATTTTATGTTTTAAACAAAACAAGACAAAAGAACAAGCAAGAAGAAAACAGGAGATGACAAAAACCTCAGTCAATAAATAAAAAAATAAACTACTTCAGGGCGGCACGGTGTTAGAGTGGTTAGCACGGCCGCCTGACAGCAAGAAGGTCCTGGGTTCAAACCCTGGGGTAGTCCAACCTTGGGGGTCATCCCAGGGCATCCTCTGTGTGGAGTTTGCATGTTCTCCCTTTGTCTGCGTGGGTGACCTCCGGGTGCTCCGGTTTCCTCCCACAGTCCAAAGACATATAGGTCAGTTGAATCAGCCATACTAAATTGTCCCTAGGTGTGAATGTGTCGGCCCTGTGATGGCCTATCAGCCTGTCTAGGGTGTCCCTGCCTGCTGCCCAGTGACTGCTGGGATAGGCTCCAGCATCCCCGTGACCCCGATTGGGATAAGCGGCTTGGATAATGGATGGATAAACTACTTGGGCTGTCTCCATTAAAATTGACATTCAATACAGCTATTGCAGCTATTCCCAGATCCTCTGTGAATAGCACACATGGCCATTGTAACAGTAATTAATCTTCCGGGCATATGAAACCGATCACCAGTTTCAGTCGTTATGCCACTGTATTGTTTATAAGGTTGGGGATACCTGCAGTCATTTTAGACTGAAGCGTTCATTTATATGAGTAATGGAACGTTTCTCCTGTTAGACTTTGTGTCCGGATGAACTGATTTGACTTTCTAGGATTTCTACAGCTGGATTATTTAGCATGCCCATTCCACTCCAAAAGTATAATATTTTTGGCTGCAGCTATACACACCATTAGTACTGGTTATTGGGAATTGGGGAGTTTCTTTGCAATGTCTGATCTCCAAAAATTATCGAAAACACATCTAATTGAATGCCTTTCTTAAAGCCCTTTGAAAACGACTCAAATATGTTTGGCTGTAAGCCATTCAATACAGAACAGATCCAGAGGATGTGTGAAAGTGATTCCTCTGCTAAATTGCACTTAGTGTTTAGCAGTGAAACTGACTCAGATTTTGCTCAACTTAGTTATAGAATAGTGGAGTCTGTGGATTATTTTAAACTCTTAACTTATATGTGGAGTTTGTAGAGCAGTTCTATATTCTAGAGATTCCTTCTTCCCTGATTTCATTTGGTAACTCGGCACTTAAGTTACTGGCCTATGCTTCTGAGATGACTGGTAAGAGACCAAGTGCCTGGATTCAGGAGGGAGAGCAAGTATTTATACAATGTGCAGTTTTTTGGCTAAGAATCAAATTGATGAGCATTATATTGACTATAATCATAATTTGGTATCCAGATACCAGAAGAAATGTTGACTGGGGTAGATTAAATTTGGTTTTAAATATGTTATCTATGTAGAGGGGGCGGCACAGCGGCGAAGTGGTTAGCGTGGTCGCCTCACAGCAGGAAGAGTCCTGGGTTCAAGCCCCGGGGTAGTCCAACCTTGGGGCTCATCCCGGGTTGTCCTCTGTGTGGAGTTTGCATGTTTTCCTCGTGTCTGCGTGGGTTTCCTCTGGGGGCTGCGGTTTCTTCCCACAGTCCAAAGACAGGTAGGTCAGGTGAATCAGCCGTACTAAATTGTCCCTAAGTGTGAATGTGGGTGTGTGTGTTGGCCCTGTGATGAACTGGCGGCTTGTCGAGGGTGCCTCGCCACCTGCCGTCCAATGACTGCTGGGATAGGCTCCAGCCTCCCCGCGACCCTTACAGCAGGATAAGTTTGGATAATGGATGGTTGGCTCTATGTAGAGGTCACCGATACAACACAGTCCCCTTTCTCTCCAGGTAGAGAACACCCCGTGAATCTAGAATGGGATAAATGAGTGGTAATGTGTAATTAATGTAAACACAGAAACATTTGATAAATTAGAGAAATTCTTTGTCTGATTTAGGATCCTCAGCGAATTTCTTAAAAAAAGTATTATTTTCAATCAGATGAGTTGCGGGTTTTAGTTAAGAAAAATGCAAAGCTAGGAGCTCGGGATGATTTCGACACTGACGTAGCTTCCACTTTTAGCCACAATGGAGGAGATAGTTGGTAGTGCCTCCTCTGAAAAGCCCTGCTACCAATAAGTAAGAGCTTTACCAGGCAGAAAGGTCGGAAATGCATCAAGTATGTCTGATACAGAGAATACAGAATCAAAGTCATTTTTGGAGGTCTCGTTAAATTTTGCAAGTTCAAGATTATTGAGAAAATGGTCTTAATCCACAATGTTGGTTTAAGCCAGCGGTAGCTAACCATGTGCCACGGAGAGCCATGTGTATGCAGGTTTTCATTCCAACCTGACTCCACACCAGGTGATTTCACTGATACAATCTTCCTCTGGTTGAAGGGTTGCCAATCAGTGAAGTCACCTGGTGTGGAGTCCGGCTGGAATGAAAACCTGCACACACATGGCTCTCCATGGCACGTGGTTAGCCACCTCTGGTTTAAGCCCTTACTGAATATGATTCAGGATAAAATGACCCAAAACAGTAATTTGTCTGTTTTGGATTTGTTATCAAATTGCCTAATTTTGATTTTATCTTGTATATAGATTGTTTGGCTCTCTCTTCCCTCAGATGCATTACATGCCACCAGCTCATGCATTACATTTTCTATCCTTTTAATCATTCACCAACCAACTTCTCACTTTATGCCGATGCAAAACTAACAGATATGACTCTTGTTTCTTTACATAATGTCATGTTGCGTTTGGTTCTGATGCATCCAGTATGTTTCAGGGCCAAGTCTCATTGTAGGGGAAAAACATAGCGTTTTTTTTCACTAACGCAAACCAGCTGTAAATAATTGCTTACCCCCCTGCAGGTTTGCTGTTGATAGACAGAGCCAGTCCAGGCTCTCCCAACCAACACACAAATTACACCCCACTGTCATAATGACCTTCTGTCTTCCATAATAGTGCTGTGTGAATTTCACTCTTCCTTTTCCCTGCAACCAGTTGCCTTGATGTCATAATAACATGAGACTGGTTACTCACTGAAATTGTCTTAGTTCCTTAAAGCACTAGGCATGGTGGACCAGTGGTTAGCGCTGTCGCCTCACAGCAAGAAGGTCCTGGGTTCGAACCCCAGGCTTGTCCAACCTTGGGGGTCATCCCAGGTTGCCCTCTGTGTGGAGTTTGCATGTTCTCCCCATGTCTACAGCGGGTTATCTCCAGGTGCTCCAGTTTCCCCGACCATCAAAAAGACATGCATGTTAGGGTTAATGCACCTGTCTGTGCCCCTGAGCAAGGCAAGATGAGCTGGAGTTGGTCCCAGGGTGCTGCACAGTGGCTGCCCACTGCTCCTAGCTACACAGCTAGGATGAGTTAAATGCAGAAAAAGAACTGCCCCATGGGGATTAATAAAAGTAGTTAAAAATAAAAAAAGCCCCAAAAACTATGCCATTACAAAACATTTTAAATATCTTGAATAGAGGTGAATGACCATAGAATGAAAAATGGCTTTCGGTGTGAGTATTACCATACCTGACCGAGACATGGCCACTGAGAAACAAAACTACTCAGCAACTGAAACCATTCGTGAAATCTTCAAACTCAACACAATTTGACAGAGGTGTGAATCAAATTTGAAAGTAATACTAAAATGGCAAACTATGAGCGATTGTGCTGTTCTTGTTGCATTGCTGCTGATGGCAGGAGTATTCGCTGTCAGGGTCGAGGTTTACTTAGGTTGCTGCTGTAACGGGAGCAAGGTGACTGATCCCTGCAGAGCTTAAGCCATGCCACAGCTTTGTCGTTGTTGCAGCCATGTAGTTCATTCAAATATAATGAGGCCTTGTTGGGGAGGTTAGCCAGTTAAGTGAGGAGTGCATTATTTAACATGAACATGTTTAGGGTCAATGGACTCATTTGGATTTAATAGACCTAGTGTCACGGGCTATAACTGTAGCTACAGTCCCAGTTCTGCATACACAAACAATATGCTACAATTATTGCTTTTGAAAATTTCCATGCAGGCTGGATGAGTTTTTATTTGACTTGTTAACCTGGAAATTGCTTGGTTAAATCAGCACATGGGTCAAAGCCGTCAAAAACTAGGTTATAAGGCACAGACTTTTCTCAAGCGAGTCCCGTCTCAGTGTTGTCATCCAAAACAAACCAAATTATCACCAAAACAGTGGCACAGTTTTTTTGGGGGGGGATTTTTCCCCCCTTTTTTCTCCCCAATTGTATCCAGCCAATTACCCCACTGTTCCGAGCCGTCCCGGTCGTTGCTTCACCCCCTCTGCCAATCCGGGGAGGGCAGCAGACTACCACATGCCTCCTCCGATACATGTGGAGTCACCAGCCACTTCTTTTCACCTGACAGGAATGTCACCAGGGGGACATAGCACATGGGAGGATTATGCTATCCCCCCAGTTCCCCCTCCCCCCTGAACAGGCGTCCCAATCGAACGGAGAAGGCACTAGTGCAGCGACCAGGACACATGCCCACATCCGGCTTCCCACCCGCAGACAAGGCCATTTGTGTGTGTAGGGATGCCTGACCAAGCCGGAGGTAACATGGGGATTCGAACCAGCGATTCCCAACATTGGCACATTTTTAACTGTCCAAATAAATCACCACGGTTGCTTTGTGAAAATAAATGCCATGATCTATAGCTTCACTATTGCATAGAAACTGTCAAATGCAGGTGGAAGAGAAAGAACCACCATTATTTCTTGTTCTCAGTCGTTTATATCTAAAAACGGTAAAGGGAGCCATCTTCTGACCACACTGCTTTTGGTTAATTGCCATTTTGTCTTTATACAGTTATATTTTTAAATCCATTGCCTACCATTTGGGGGAAAATGGTATGACATTCTCTTACAAATTAATTGACAGCATAAAAATGAAACTGAATGCTTCTTCTTTCGGCTTTTTCCCCATTTCTCAGGGGCCACTACAGCAGATTTTATAGTTTCCATCGGTACCCTGAGGACACATCACCGATGGCGGTCAAAAGTGAAACTGAATGATGGCTTGGTTTATAAGTTGAATTGGTAACCTAAATCCTTGGTTGACAACATGGCAATATTTTGACACATTGGGTGCTCTAGATCTATGTTTAAGAGATTTTAGATTTTAAATTAATTTAAATTTTAAATTAATTAATTTCAAATTAAGATTTCAGAGATTTGTTTTTGTTGTGTTGACTTATTTATCTACACATTATTTACAAAAAAAAACTATTCCCATGTGATCTTTTCAAATTGAGTAATTTAAGAGAGAATTGAGTAAAGGGGGATATAAAACAGGAAGAGCCAGCAGCTGTGATGTTGTTTTTAATTTTTTGGATCAGATGCTCATCAGGTTATTCTATTCGTGCCTTCCAACTACGAATTCTCCTTTCCTTTTACACTGGCTGTTATTTAAAACTCACACTGGCGCACACACACACACACACACACATAGGTCACTAACTGACTCTGCCACCCTGGTTCTTGTTATTTTGAAAGCTGCAAAAATCAAACAAAAACATACATCAGTGTTCAAGTGCAGTTCACATTGCAGAAGCCTTAATGAGGGTTACCTTATGTTCAGCTGAATGAGGCTTATCTCATTTTCAACCGCAGATGTGTTTTTTCATCATCAGCTTGTGTGGGTTGTTATTTCCTTGACTTATTGTTCTCTACCTGGCACAGCAAAGTACCTAACATTTCTCTCACAGCCCTGTCCTACCAGTTTTTCTGCATACTTAAAAACACTTACTGCTCTTTTGCTTTACCATTGTTGTTTTTTTCACCCAGAGAACTTCAAAACAGAAAGAGAAATAAGAAACACATGGAGCAGCGTACTATGGTTCTGTGTGTGTGTGTGCGTGTGTGTGTGTGTGTGTGTGTGTGATACATGCATGCAGAGAAAAGAAATGGACCAATTAGAAGAGAGTTATTTTAAGAGGCAGACTTTAGCAGTAGCAGACTTGTTTTAAGAGGCCTGTCTTAAGTGTTTGATGGGAATTTGCCATATTATAATGAGATGATGAAAGGCCTATTGATATGATAAAAAGTTAAAAAAGATACTCTTAGCTGTCGCAGAGACATTCTATTTTGCTTACTTGTCACACTTTTAAATAAACCGAGTATCAACTTCTTTTTAAGTAGTTTCAAAACGGGTATATATATATTTTTGGGGGGCCTGGATTAGGTGTTTGTCATTGTCTGCTGTGCCATTAGGTTTTAGCTAGCTGCAGTGTTGGCAGTCTATTAAAATCACACTGTGCAGCGTATAGATGTCAGTGTAAGCATCAGAATTTGATCAGGGGAAAACATGACAAAAGCCATGCTAGCTACATAAGAAGTTTATCAATTGGGATTATTTATAATCCCAATTGATTGTATATAGATATATGTATAGTTTTATATTTTTTATGAAGTACAATCATACGTATATGGATATATTTATCAGCAATCAGGAACATTTATTTGTCATTTCATTCCATGCACCTGCGCACATGAAATGAAACAAAATCTAGTTTCCCTCGGCCCACAGCGGTGCAACACAAAGACAAAAACACATATCCAAACTATAAAAACACATATATCCAAACTAAAAAAAAAAACCCCCAACAAAAACACATATATCCAACATATCAAAAAAAAAAAGAAAAGAAAAAAATTCACTGTCCAAGAGAGCGAACACCAGGATGACTGTCGGAGCTACTGTTCTGCATGGGCTAGCAGTTAGCTTAGCCTGCCCTGCTTACACATTCTGTCAGACTGCCCTTGGTGTTTCCTTGTCGGGCGCAGCTCCAGGCAGGGCCGTGGTCCCTGGGCCCACCAGATACAGCAGGCCAGGCTTCCACAGCCGATCCAACGCCAGCTCTGCCAGCCAGACACCCTCGACACACCTCTCCGCACTCCACACGACGACACCAAAAACACAGTCAACGCTAGGCGGGGCCACTGCCAGACTGCCCTCGTGTTATCAGAACTGCCGGTCTGCATGGGCTAGCAGTTCACTTAGCCTGCCCCACTTCTGTGTCCTGTCAGACTACCCTCGGCGTTTCTTCCTCGGGCGCAGCTCCAGGCAGCAGCAGACTATTATATTTCTATTAATGTAAATTCTGCTTCTATTCAGTTAACTGTGAGCATGAACACTAATAAACTCAAACTCAATCCATGAATAGGGTTACATAGACAGGATATTGGTTTGTGGGATCACATACTGGTAAGCTCTCCCACAGGTAAAAAGGTGTGTTTAGTTAGCCAGCAGAAGAAAGACATTGCAGCAGGTCACGGTGATGTAAAAACTCTGATGAAATCTTTGTGAGATTCTGTGGGATGTAGATGTGACCTCTGCCCAATATTTGCGCCTGAAGAGTACTTAAGAAAATTCTTGGTATTATGGAAATATAATGGGAACAACATTCAAGATTATAATCTAAAATTAATATGGGCTGCAGTTAATCCTAATTCTAGAAATTTTAGACACACACAAACACACACACACATATACGAATATATATATAATCCAGTGAGTCAAGTAAATTCTTTGAGACAGTACAAGCCTGTTTCATGCCATAAGCAATCATCAGCTGTCAATAAAGCTGCTCAGGAAAGAAAGAACATACCATTTATTGCCTCGTCATGCACATCACGTACACAATTTCCATATATATGTAAACACACAAACACACACACACACACACACACATATATATATAGTATAATGCCCCTTCCCCATTGGTCGTTGTGCATGACGAAGCAATAAATGGTATGTTCTTTCCCGAGTAGCTTTATTGACAGCTGATGGCATGAAACAGGCTTGTACTGTCTCATAAAGAATTCTACTTGACTCACTGGATTATTTTGCTCCTTATTTGTTGAGCATTGATACTGTTGAGTGTTTCTTTTAACAAAGTTATATGTGTGTGTATATATATATATATATACACACACACACACACATACACACACACACACTGTATCTGTTGATATTCCGCTCCTCATTAGTTGAGCACTTATAACACCATTGACAGTTTCGGAAAAAACGCTATATACACACACACACACACACACACACTCACTACACCCTTATCAAGCAGTCAAGCAGTTCTGAGTAGTTTGGACAGTGTTTTTTTTTTTTTGTAGGCTGGAATGCTAGGATGACTTGCAGAAATCCTCTTACTGGTTTTTAATGTGCTGCAGAGGAAATGCTGTCTGCCAGATCGACTGACATTTGAGGCCTACATGCAATAATGGGATGGTAGAACTGAGAGGGAGTTGGGGGTGGGGTATTTTTGCATTCAAACCATTTACCCCGTCCCCCAAATATAACCAACAAAATAATTAAAAGAATATTTTGGCTTTCGGTGGAGGTAGATATCTGATTCAGTTCTTTTACCAGAATACATGATGCTAGATCATTGTCCATTGAGGATCTTAGTGTTAGTGACAGTGTCTCCAAGGGGAAGTCTCCTTTCCCCCCGTTGACTCATGGGTGTCATTTTTCCATAGTCGCCTGTTTATTAAGATTAAGACACATTCCCAATTGAGCTGTGAAAAGGCTGTTGATGACTTATTTGTTTTCCCTCCTGGTCCAATGCAACATCTCATGGTTAAGAGCCACAACATAACACACAAGTGAGACAGAATTTAAAGTTCATCAGCTCTTATTTGCTCTCTGTCAATGGATTTTGAGGGTGCAAATTAGCTCCATTTGAATAATTCTCATTAAAAAAAAACAACATTTCACCTGATCACTCCGAATAATGCAATTGATCTCTGTTTGAACAAGCAGTTAGAACCTGAATTTGTGTGACAAGCTAAAGACCTTAGCAAACCTGTTCATCCTGCAGCAAATCTTGATCGCTGAGTTTGAATGAAGTGAAGTGAGGGATGTTAGCTAGATTACCATTGAGGTAAATGTTAAGGGTCTACAAATGTTTCCATTTATCTTTACTTGTTTGCACTATCAGACACAAACATTTTCCCCCAAAACACGTCACTTGAGCAATGTCTAACCGTCCAAGGGAAATATTTTTCAATAAGGGGCCAAAGATTTTAATGTGACAGCTAGCTATTTGTTTTTCTTAGCCAGTCATGATGCTATCATCTGAAATGCCTTCTCTCTGTAGTATTTTTATTTTATTTTATTTTTATCAAGTGTAGCCAATTTTAAAAGTTAGGCTGAAATATGACAGTTAAGATACAACTGCAAGAGTTTATTGATTCTTAAAGTGAAGACTTTTAGATTTTAAGAGATAATACAGGTCAGAGTGTGTCTCGCCGTGGAAAGCACATAAGAGCACTTTGAGTCCATTTACACCTGACATGAACATGTGTCTTGGGTGATCCGATCACAAGTGGACAGCTCTAAGTACAGATGTGAATGTACCTAATGTGTCTTGAGATCCGACTGCTCAGGCCACGTTTGGAGGTGGCCTGGGACACACTTGTCCACATCGCATTTGAAGTGTAAATGCACATACGTCCAAGGCCGCATTGAAGGACCGCCTCTGGGTTTAGTTTGTTTTGTTTTGTTTTGTTTGTTTTGTTTTGGTTCTTTTTACCTAGTCTGTAATTTCTGACACATATCAGACCCACAACTGTGGAAGAACAAGCCATCCAGTCCTTGTATAACCAAAGTGAGAGCTGTGTTCGCATTCTCGGCACAAAGTCAAACACATTTTCGGTGGGTGTCGGGCTCTGCCAGGGTTGTCCCTTGTCTCCGATTCTGTTTGTGATATTCATGGACAGGATCTCAAGGCGCAGCCAAGGTGAGGAGTGTGTCCATTTTTGGAACCTCAGAAGTGCATCTCGGCTCTTTACAGATGATGTGGTTTTTTTAGCTTCATTAGAACACAACCTCTGGTGCGCACTGGGGTGGTTTGCAGCTGAGTGTGAAATGGCCGGGATGAGAGTCAGCACCTCCAAGTCTGAGGCCATGGTTCTCTACCGGAAAATGGTGGGTTGTTCCCTCCTGGTTTGGGGCTTAGAGCTGTCTATTTGTGACCGGATCAACCAAGACACAAGTTAATGGCAGGTCCAAACATGTTCTTTGGGTCAGCAGGTTAGGTCAGCCTGCCCCTCACACTATACATTAACCACAGCATTGTGGTAGCAAGCCAAGTGGGGCCACAGGATCAGACCCTGGCTTTTGAAGCAACAGTTCTACTAGTGTATTTGTTTTTCCTATAACTAATAACATATGGTCTCTCTAGAATCTGAAATCTTGTTCTAGGTCTTTCCAATTAAATAACTTTCTTTTTCCATCGTTTTGTGCTCTCACCTGTTTCAAAGAAATATTGCTCTCGTTTCTCCAAATGTTTTTTTTTTCAGACTGATGATGAGATCATGAAGAGGTAAGCATCCACCCCCTTGTGGTTAGTTTGTTGAAGCATCGGTCGATGTGAGTGTCTGGGGGCAGAGTTGGCTTGGTGTTTTGGTTTGGGCTTGCTCATATTCCTGTAGCAACAAAGGTAATAACATAGCTGATGTGACACACTAGAGGGAGTTCCAGAATGGATGCTGAGAATTTATCAGTTTAGCTATCAGAATATCTAGTTTGGAGAGTAGAGTGCTGACATTTTTTTTTTTATTATTGATCAAATTACCTCCATCTGATGGATTGGGAAAAAAAATTTCACCACCACTGTGACTTCCTCTTGCCACATGTTAATTGATATTTTTGTTTGCCACACAACCGTTCCATTCCTGTCCAAGGATGTCATTGTTGTGTGGAACAGCTCTGTGAGTCTCTTCCCATTGCTGCAGTGTTTGATGCAAAGGGAGTGAACTGTGAACATGAACATGTCTCTAATGAGCACATAATAGCAGGGCTAATAAGTTGTTTCTGTGATTTGTATCGTCAGGACTGCGACTCCATTCCATGCTAGCTCTCGCTCACTCCACACAATGGCATAAGCAGAGTGCCCTTAGGGACACAGTGACTGAAGTGTGAATGTGTACATTTACATGCCTGGATGGACACACACTTGAGCAAAGGTGTGAACAAATAGATGTGCTTTGCACACTCACAAATGTTCAGTTGTTGACATCAGTGCTTGTTGCATGTATTTTCAGTGTTACATATGAGAACAGATTTATTGTGAGCAAATATACATGCATGTGTTTGCACACACTCATTCCCACTTAAGTCTGATTCCTAATGCAATAGATCTGCAGCAGGCACCATGGATGAGTCTTGTATGTTAAGATGAGGTCTATTATTTCAGATTGTGATCCACCAGAATGGTTTCATTGTGCGGCTGCTGACCCTGAGGGCAGGCTAGCAGAGGACAGAGGTGGCTGGCAGACTGCCTGGCTGGGTGACTGGCTTACTCGTGACCCATTTGACAATGATTGGTTGAGTTGGGCCTGTGTTTGGGTGAGCCAGCAATGAGCTCATACCACCTCCTGTTGTCAGGACAACACACAAGGCCACAATTACCACATTTGCATAAATATGATCTGCCGCTTCCGGTGGGCCCAGGAACCACGGCCCTGCCTAGAGCTGTATCTGAGGAGGAAACACTGAGGGCGGTCTGAGGGCAGGCTAAACTAACTGCCAGCCCATGCAGACCAGCAGTTCCGACAGTCATCCTGGCATTCGCTCTTTTGGGCAATGATTTTTTTTTGTTTTTTTCGGATATGTTGGACACACGTGTTTTTGTAGTTTTTTTGAAGTTTGGATATATGTGTTCTTGTAGTTTGGATGTGTTTTTGTCTTTATATTGCACTGCTGTGGGCTGAGGGAAACAATATTTCATTTCATGTACGCAAGTGTATGAAATTAAATGACATAAATGTTCCTGATTCCTGATAATCTACTTTTACTTTTTTACTTTTTACTACTTTCTGATCCCCATGGGGAAATTCTTCCTCTATTTCAACCCATACTAGCTGTGTAGCTAGGAGCAGTGGGCAGCTGTCGTGCGGCGCCCGGGGACCAGCTCCAGTTCGTCTTGCCATGCCTCGGTCAGGGGCACAGACAGGAGTATTAACAATAATTGTATTGTGTTATAATTGTAATTTCTGTTTGGTCCTTCAAAGAGACAGTTTAATTATATTTTGCTCTCAAATATGTCCCCTCATCAAAAATTAGATTTTTCATTCAGAATAAAAAATAAACCTTTTTCAAACCTTTGTCCTGGGGCCAGTGTGTATTGAAGGAAAATTAGAGCTTAGAAATCAATTGCTTGACATCACCAGAGCATTGTTCAGTAATACACTGGGAAGCTCTATTGAAAACCAAATCCTTGACTTTGTGACTTAATGCAGATGTAAATTAGGATGCAGAGGCTGGTCTGTGATCACGTAAATTTCTGCTTGCATTTTAGATTTTCAAAAATTCAGATCATATATCTTTGATAAGAAAAGTGATGCACCCATTTAATTGAATTACAGTCCATCTACATGAATGTCTGGTTGTGTATTGGAATGCATTTTGTCTGTATACCATGTAAACAATTAATAACCCTAATATAGTAAAATACATAAGTTTGGGGTGGCACGGTGGCTCAGTGGTTAGTGTGGTCCTCTCACAGCAAGAAGGTCCTGGGTTCAAGCCCTGGGGTAGTCCAACCTTGGGGGTTGTCCCAGGTCGTCCTCTGTGTGGAGTTTGCATGTTCCCCCCGTGTCTGTGTGGGTTTCCTCCAGGTGCTGCAGTTTCCTCCCACAGTCCAAAGACATGTGGGTCAGGGGAATCAGCAATACTAAATTGCCGCTAGGTGTGTGTGTGTGTGTGTGTGTGTGTGTGTGTGTGTGTGTGTGTGTGTGTGTGTGTGTGTCAGCCCTGTGTGATGGCCTCGCGGCCTGTCCAGGGTGTCTCCCCGCCTGAAGCAGGTTGCATCTGGATCGTCTAGTCAATTTCTCTGTTTCAAATTGCAGCTGTAAGAATTACTGCGAAGTCTGAGTTCATGCTTTATTTTTAGCTTATTTACCTCATGACACCTCAGTTTCTATTTATGTTCCAAAGCAGTGAATAGAAGCTACTGAAGACAGACATGAGTTATTAGGGATTGTGGGGGTGGGAGAGCGATTGTATTTGAAAAGAAAGGGAAAAGTATGTGCTAAAAGATGAAAAGTGAGGAAGTGAGCTTGTTAGCGAGTGTGTCAGCAGGAAATGAGTGAGGGTTGTAATCAGGTGTGTGTGTGTGTGTGTGTGTGTGTGTACACGTGTTGTGATGTGTGATGTCAGTCACCCACACACAGTCACACATGCAACCACACATGCTTTTTTTTTCTCCTTGGAATGACGATGACTTATGAATCATATTCTGCGTATGCATTGCTCTATCTTCTCAAAGGGCAAAGGCTGACTTCCAGGAAAAACAACATGATTCAAGCATTTTCAAAAGAAATGATTTCTAATGATGATGGCAGGAAAAGAAGTCAACTTTCAAGTTAGATGACCACAGAATTCACTTAACATTACCAAACTAACTTGGTGTCACGAATTTACCAGCCAATGAGACTTTTAAGCTAGAACTTAGAGCTCAGAGATACACCTTGGTTGAAAACGGAAATGCTTCCGTTAGCAGCTAAGTATCAGTGAAAGATCATCGCAAAGGGTATCCTGTGAAACCTACTGCAGCTGGTTTCAAAACAAGCAATGTACATTGTTTGCTATAGAGTCTGCCATTTCATTTCTCCTTCACCCCAATGCCCATTGGCTCTCATAGTGCCTCTGATAGAGTTCAGTTTTAACCTTCAAACAACTTTGATTCTAAGTATAAAAGATAAAAGTAATGTTTTAACTTACACCAAATGAAAAGGATTATAGACATTTTAATACATCATAAAGCTGGTTAGGATATTGCAGCACTGCAAACTGCGGCATGGTGGCCCAGTGGTTAGCGCTGTCGCCTCACAGCAAGAAGGTCCTGGGTTCAAACTCTAGCGTTGTCCAACCTTGGGGGTCATCCCAGGTTGTCCTCTGTGTGGAGTTTGCATCTTCTCTGCATGTCTGTTGTGGGTTTTCTCCAGGTGCTCTGGTTTCCCCCATCATCAAAAAGACATGCATGTTAGGGTTAATACTCCTGTCTGTGCCTCTGACCAAGGCAAAGAGAAAAGAACTGGGGTTGGTCCCCAGGTGCTGCATGGCAGCTGCCCACTGCTGCTAGCTACACAGCTAGGATGGGTTAAATGCAGAGAAGAATTTCCCACAGGGATTAATAAAGTATATCACAAAGTTCAAAATGGATACATTTGATGGTGTGTGAGCTTTGTTTAAAATCCATAACTTTCCTATCTCCCTTCTCCATAGACTCAGTGGGTGCACTGCAATGACCAGTCATGCAGAACGAGCTCACCCCACCGCCCCTCGGCCACCCGCTTCAGCCCCCAAGCTGCATGTTCAGCGATCGCTGTCCAAGGAGACCATCACTATCCACTTCTCAGCTCTTGGGAAGGAGGACGAGGAAGAGGAGGAAGAGCTGTATGGGATAACAGTCCCCGCTGTCTCCGCTGCTGTTCATGATGACTCAAACATTGTGACAGCCTTAGAGGCAAGTGAGGAAATGTTTGATGGGGCGCTGTTGGACACAGCAGCTGAAGTTGCCGTCATGCCTGAATCGTCATCCACACATCCCCCAGTTCCCAGTCAGAGCACCAGTTCCCCCACATCAAATCTGTCAATGTTCCCCACTGATCAGAAAGGGTCAAATGCCACTTCCTCTCCATCTAAATCTTTCAGCTTTCCATCCAGTGACAAACCCTTCCTAAATTTGATTAAGACTGTCTCCTCTGACATTGAGCCTCGTGATGGAGTTCCTCCTGCCGCCCCATTAACTGTAAGGCATAGGCATCGGATGAAGGCTCTGGTCAAATCCCTATCATCTGATACTTCCCAGGACTCATCATCTTCTGCCTCTTCCTATCGTCTCCCAGATTCCCGCCTCAACCTGCAGCTCTTCAAGCAGTTTACACAATCCCGCATGCCCACCGTTTCCATGTCATCAGCTAGTGATTCTAAAACTGCACCTTCCTCTCCACTGACCTCCCCGGATAGCCGTTCCTTTTTCAAGGTCTCTGAAGTGGAGGCACGCATTGAAGATACTAAGCGCCGTCTCTCTGAAGTCATGTACGAACCCCTCCAGCTACTGAGTAAAATCATTGATGAGAAGAGTGGCAGCGCAGTTGGCAGTAGCAGCATCTACCGGCCCAAGGCCCTCTCTGCCAGTGCTACAGAACTCTCTAGCATGACCTTTCTCAACAATGACCACCCAGAGAGCAACAACAATAGCTACAGCATCAAGGAGGAGGAGGGAAGTGACTGGGAGGTTGAAAGTGCACACAATAGAGCATCCAGCCAGGTGGAATCATCATGCACCCCTCTTGCCAACACCAAGAACAAACCAGCTGTTGGCTCAATGGCATTGGACAAGTGTTCTATGTCTGCTCTGGCCAAGCAGGATGATGAGGACTTCTGCATACTCTACAGTGAGGACTTTGATGCATGTGCCAATGTAGAAGGCGATGGGAGCGATAGAACTAATGACACTGGAACTGGTAGCACCAAGCCATGCAGTGATTATGAATCTGAAAGTGATGAGCTGACACCCAGTGTTCCATACTATACCCTTACAATCCTAACCGCAATGGTTTATGGGTACTTTGTATTACCCCTTCCCACTTACATTGGAGGAATGCTGCTTGGGGTGGGACTGGGCTTTATTGTGGCTATTGGGGTGTTGTGGCTGGCAGGACCAAAACAAGCTGACCGTGGACTGAGACATTCCAGAGGCATCAGCAAGCGATGCAACGTGACCCAGTTAAACATTAAAGAACCAGACATCTTTAAGGTTGGTGAATCCCTCCCCTTTTCTTCAAATTAATTCTGTCATTCAACAGATGACTAAAGTACCTTGGAATTTCTACCTATTGATGATCCTTAGCTATTCCAACATTTCTAATGTGTCAACATCTTCATTCTTTGACAAGTGAGAAACATTTTAAAGAGCATTTCACAGTAAAGTTCAGGAATCAGGAACAATTTATTTGTCATTTCATATTATGTACTACATACACAAAAGAAATGAAATTCCGTTTCCCCCAGTCCACAGCAGTACAACACAAAAACACATCCAAAAACCACCAAAAACATACAAAGACAGAGAGAACAAAGCAAAAAAAAAAAAAAACAGCCAACAACACAGTCCACCCAGTGCAACACAATCCAAAAACTCCACTGTCCAGGAGAACAAACGCCAGACAGGATTACTGTTGGGACTGCCGGTGTGCATGGGCTATCGGTTAGCCTAGCCTGCCCCGCCTCCGCCTCCGCGTCCCGCCAGACCGCTCTCAGTGTTTCCCCCTCAGGTGCAGCTCCAGGCAGTACCGTGGTCCGTAGACCCAACAGATGCAGCAGATGAGGCTCCCCCAGCCGATCCAGCGCCAGCTCTCCAGCCAGACACCCTTGACACACCTCCCCCGCACTCCACATGACAACAAAAATGCAGACGCAGACAATAACACTGCACAGTCGACGCTAGGCGAGGCTACTGCCAGACCGCTTCGATGTTTCCTGTCAGGCAGGACCGTGGGCTAGCAGGTAGCTTAGCCTGCCCCGCAGCAGACCAGCTCTCAGCCGATCCAGCGCTAGCTCTCCCAGCCAAACGAAATTGACGATCAAAATAAAAACTTAACACGATGACAAAAAGTTAGACACAGACATAGATGTAGACAAAGACACTGCATAATCAGCACTGGGTGAGGCCACCGCAAATGCGTGTCTGCACCGCCATCTTCCCACACTGGATGTAAGAGCATGTAAATTTGACCCATCTTCTAAAATTTGACTAATGTCCATTACTATCAGTGGCTTGAGCTCATTAAAGCTAGCTTTTTCTCCCAGTGCTCTCTCTTGATATTATGTCATCCCAAATATATAGCACCTTTTGACAGCTGTTATAAAAAGAAAAATAATTAAAGTGAGAAACAAAGCAAAGAGGCATCACTGCAAGTCATATGCTTACAGGCCTATTTTAGTTCATCCCTGCTTGGACCTTTGCATCTGGAGTAAAAAAGCACAGGGATCATCTGGAGGCTCCACATTTGAATGCTTTGTCAGTACAAATGGCCAACAAATTACCTGAGAAAACCAGCCAGTTGGCTCACTTAGCCGTATTACAGTCCAAATGAGTTCTAGTCTCTGGATTGTATTTCAGGGGCAAAGCTTGTTAGCATTTTCTTTGTCTGTTGCTAATGCTCTTCACAAGGCTTAGCCTCCCAGTCTGACCCTCCACCACAGACACTTGGATATATCCAGAATATATGGTCTGGTCCCGTCACAGCCTGTGATGGGACCAAAAGGGAGACACCTGCTATTTGAAAAATGTCAGGCCTGTTTTTGTACATGTCTGTCTTCAGGGCTGGATGAATGAGATAGGGAACTACGACCCAGAGACGTACCATGCCACCCTAACCCACTCCATCTATGTCCGCCTGGAGGAATCCGTCCTCCGTCTGTCCAGACCCAACCACAACATTGCCCGACGTGCCACTCACAATGAACCAAAACCTGATGTCTCCTACATCAGCCAAAAGATCTATGACCTTGCCAACAGTAAGGTGTGTTGGTGTTTTTTGTGTATGAGCATGTAAATAAGCTTATAATTTTTGCTGTTACCAGATTCCTTATATATGTCTAAATAGATAGATCTCTATACATCAATATATCTAAAAATTAATATTACTGTATATATCTAGCTATCTATCTAGTTGCATATATCTGTGTACATTCATACACATAGTCTTGTCTATCTCTGTCTGTCTATCTACCTGAAACCATCTCCAAGTTTGTTGGTCTTGACTGCATGACTGATCTGATCTGCACAACTGTTTCAGTTTCAAGACTTCATTTTGACATCATGGAGAACTGCTACTTTACAAATAGGAAATACAATTAAATATATTGTAATTTCAATTTTCAATGCAGCAAAACAAAGAAATTGAAAGTCATGGCATTTCATTGAAAAAAAATGCACAGAAATACTGACAGGGTTTTTATCCCCATACACCAGGTATACCTAGTGCCTGAAAACCTGGCCAGAAAACGGGTTTGGAACAAGAAATACCCCATCTGCATTGAACTGGCCAAGCAGGATGACTTTATGTCCAAAGTGGAGGATGACCAGTCCGAGACCACTGAAGACTGGACAGCAACCATTGCAGTTACACGAAACGGAGAAGAGGAGACAGGGGTGGCACAAGGGAAAGGACAGCCATCATCATCAAGTAGGGGTGTGACCCTCTATCTGTTTGGGAGAACTGGGAGGGAGAAAGAGGAGTGGTTTCGCAGGATTCTTATGGCCTCCAAGCGAAAGACACAGATAAAGCGAGATGCAAATGTTGTGGGGAATAAGAATGGTGAGCAAACACGCAGTGATCAGGTGCGGTCATTTGATACAAAAGGGTAATAATTGCTCATATAGTACAGTATTGAGCTGATGTTTCTCTAGTTATAGTCATAACTCATCTGTGAGCCCTGTAAAACTTGTTACTTTAGTACTCAAGCACTTGCTTCATGCCTTATGTTGATAGTTTGACATCAGCAAATCTTGTATGGCATCTAATTGCTCTGCCATCTCTGATCTTTGACACGGGCTCCAGTCCTGAACTCACATAGTCGCAGCAGTAGCCGTGGCAGTCTAGACGAGGCACTGGCCTCTCAGCCAAGGCCAAAGGAGTACCCAGCCTCCTCTGCAGCTGCTGTCAGTGCAAAAGGCAAGACTGGTTTGGACTACAATGTCTACATGGCCACATTGGTGCCAACACAGTTGGCCAGACCCACTGCTGCCAGCCCCACTATTCAGAGTCCAGAGAGCAGCCCTGGTGCCAACAAGAAGGTAACACCTACATATAAGTTCATTCTTTCATTACATTTAATCAGTGAAACATTTACATTTCACATTTACATAACACATTTGGTTCATGAAAATGCTAAATAGGATACATAGAATAGACATAAAACAAGAAATAAAACATTTTATGATGTAATAACAAAATGTGAACAGGTAATATATTTTGCATATTTTACATATTAGCAAGGACTCATTACTATAGTGGCTTCAGGAAGTATTCAGACCCCTTCACCTTTTGCACACTTTGTGCTGTAGATTTAATTTTTAATGGATAAAATTGCCATTTTTGGCCATTAATCTACACTCAAATAACCCATAATGACAAAGTGAAAACATGTTCTTAGAAATTTTGCAAATTTATTAAATCAAAAACAGGAATCTCATTTAGATAAGTATTCAGACGCTTAATTCAGTACTTTGTAGAAGCCCCTTTGACAGCAATTACAGCTTCGAGTCTTTTTGGGTAAGTCTACAAGGTTTGCACACCTGGATTTGGGCTGTTTATCCCATTCTTTCTAGCAGATCCTCTCGAGCTCCGTCAGATTGGATGGGGAAGCATCTGTGAACTGCCATCTTCAGGTCTCTCCACATGTTTTCTATGGCGTTTAAGTCTGGGCATTGGCTGGGCCACTCAAGGACAGTCAGACTTGTCCTGAAGCTATTCCAGTGTTGTCTTGGCTGTATGCTTCAGGTCATTGTCTTGCTGAAACGTGAACCATCACCCCAGTCTGAGGTCGCATGCACTCTGGAGTAGGTTTTCTTCAAGGACCTCGCTATATTTGGCTGCATTCATCCTTCTCTCAAGTCTGACCAGTCACCCTGTCCCTGCCGCTGAGAAGCACTCTCATAACATGACACTGCCACCACCATGCTTCACCGTAGGGCTCGTATTAGCCATTAGCGGTTTTTCCTCATGCTCTGAGAGCATGAGGAAAAAGTAACACATGACAGCCTCCAAGCAAGCTGTCATATGCCTCTCACTCAAGAGTAGCTTCCATCTAGCCACTCCACCATAAAGGCCTGATTGATGGAGTGATGCTGAGATGGTCATCCTTCCGACAGGTTCTCTCATCTCAGCAGAGGACTTCGGGAGCTCTGTTTGAGTGACCATTGGGTTCTTGGTCACCTCCCTCACCAAGGCTGTTCTTGCCTGGTTACTCAGTTTGGTGGGATGGCCAACTCTGGGTAGAGTCCTGGTGGTTCCAAATGTCTTCTATTTCACAATTATTGAGGCCACTGTGCTCCTGGGAAAACTCAAAGCTTTAGAAAGGGTTTCATACTCTTGCCCTGATCTATGCCTTATCACAATTTTATTGTGGGGGTCTACAGAGTTCGTTGGACTTCATAGCATGGTTTTTGGCTTGACATGCAGTGTGAATTGTGGGACCTTATATACACAGGTGTGTGCCTTTCTAAGCTATGTCCAATCAATTTAATTTGCCACAGGTGGACTCCAAGCAAGTTATAGACACATCTCAAGCAAACGGGATGCACCTGACCACAATTTGGATTGCCACAGCAAAGGGTCTCAATACTTATGTAAATGAGATTCCAGTTTTTTTTTAAATAAATTTGCAAAACTTATTTAAAACCTCGTTTTCTACATGTTTAAAATTAAATCTTCAACGCAACATGTGCAAAAAGTGAAGGGGTCTGAATAACTCTGAAGACACTATATTTGTCAGGACTGTCATTACTAGTTAGAAACAGTGGCATGTTGAAAAGGCTTTCAGGGTTCACTGCATACTCATATGACAGAAGAGTGATATAATTCGTTCCTCACATCAATCGTACCTGGGTTTCTGTTGTGTCCATCAGCTCTCCAGCAGCCCTGTTGTGTCAACCAGGGAAGAGAAGGAGCCTGTTGCCTGGGTGAATGCAGCAGCTGGCCGGATTTTCTGGGACTTCCTGACAGAACCCTGTTGGGCCGAACTAGTCTCTAAGAAGATCCAGATGAAGCTCAGCAAGATCAGGGTGAGTGAACTGTGCGTTATGCTGGCTGTGACAACTTAATTTTTACTTTAGAACTACATGAAGTGATGGAGAGATGAATTTACGGCACCCAGCTGCCCAGTTGGCTGGTGTTACTGTCTGGTTGCCACGGCTGTCCTGTGTCCTGTGGTCACAGTTGCCCATAATGTTGTCGTCTCAGAATGATGGTGATGAAAGAAACAAATGTAAAACAGCTGAAACCATAAGGAATCCAGATGAATGCTTGATTAAAAGATGTGGTCAAGGGAAAGCTTCATGTGTGCATATTCATGGGATTCCATGGGGGTTTTATTTCTACTCTTTGAAAAAAGCGATTCCTACATGAAAAAATTAACAATTCCTCAGGATGAGTTTTTAAAAGGTCACAGTCGTAAGCCCTTGGTGTGTAAAACTGAAGCATTACTACCAGACTAGATCATATATATTTCAAAGATCTTTCCAGAGCACTGCTGTATGTGTACATCATATGTAATGCATTTCTCCCCCGAAAGGGATGCTCAGCAGTCAGGAAATTATCTTTTTTTTTAATATATATACACTGCTCAAAAAAATAAAGGGAACACATAAGCAATGCAATGTAGCTCCAAGTCAGTCACACTTTTGAGATATCAACCTGTCCAGTTAGGAAGCAACACTGATTTGTGAATCAATTTCACCTGTTGGTAAATTGTCTAATTTCCACCAGGTGGAAATTAGACAATTTGCAAGACAACCCCTATAAAAGGAATGGATTTGCAGGTGGTGGCCACAGACCATTTGCCTGTCCTCATCTTTTCTGGCCGATCTTTGGTTAGTTTTTCATTTTGCTAGTGCCCTCACCACTAGAGGTGGCATGAGGCGGTATCTGCAACCTACAGAAGTTGCTCAGGTAGTGCAGCTCATCCAGGATGGCACATCAATGCGTGCTGTGGCAAGAAGATTTGATGTGTCTCCCAGCACAGTGTCCAGAGCATGGAGGAGGTACCAGGAGACAGGCCAGTACACCAGGAGACGTGGAGGGGGCCGCAGGAGGACAACAACCCCGCAGCAGGACCGCTATCTGGTCCTTTGTGCAAGGAGGAACAGGAGGAGCACTGCCGGAGCCCTACAAAACAACCTTCAACAGGCCACTAATGTGCAGGTTTCTGCTCAAACAGTGAGAAACAGAATGCATGAGGATGGTATGAGGGCCCGACGTCCACAATTGGGGCCTGTGCTCACAGCCCAACACCGTGCAGCCCGATTGACCTTTGCCACAGAACATCTTGGTTGGCAGATTCGCCATTGGCGCCCTATGCTCTTCACAGATGAGAGCAGGTTCACACTGAACACATGTGACGGACGTGAGAGAGTCTGGAGACGCTGTGGAGAACGTTCTGCTGCCTGCAACATCCTCCAGCATGACCGGTTTGGCGGTGGGTCAGTGATGGTCTGGGGAGGCATATCCTTGGAGGGCCGCACAGACCTCTACGTGCTAGCCAGAGGTACCATGACTGCCATTAGGTACCGGGATGAGATCCTCAGACCCATTGTCAGACCATATGCTGGTGCAGTGGGCCCTGGGTTCCTGCTCATGCATGACAATGCTCATCCTCATGTGGCCAGAGTGTGTCAGCAGTTCCTGTATGTCGAGGGCATTGATGCTATGGACTGGCCTGCACGTTCCCCAGACCTGAATCCAATCGAGCACCTCTGGGACATCATGTCTCGTACCATCCGCCAACGTGATGTCCCACCACAGACTGTCCAGGAGTTGACCGATGCCCTGATCCAGGTCTGGGAGGAGATCCCTCAGGAGACCATCCGTTGTCTCATCAGGAGCATGCCCAGACGTTGTCGGGAGTAAACACAGGCATGTGGAGGCCACACACACTCCTGAGCCTCATTTTGAATCGTCTTGAAGAATTTCCACAGAAGTTGGATCAGCCTATGTTCTCATTTTCCACTTTGATTTTGAGTATGATTCTGAATCCAGACCTTAATGGGCTAATAATTTTGATTTCCATTGATCATTCTTAGGTTATTTTGCTCTAAACACATTCCTCTGTCTAATAAATAAAGATTTTCAGCTGAAATATTTCATTCATCGAGGTCTATATTGTGTTTTTAGGTGTTCCCTTTATTTTTTTGAGCAGTATATATGTATATATACTGTTCACCAGTTAAGTATATCTTTGTGTTCCAGTTGCCTTACTTTATGAATGAGCTGACACTGACAGAACTGGACATGGGTGTGGTCACTCCTAGGATCCTTGGGGCCTCTACTCCTTCTGTTGACCACCAAGGTAAAAGACAAAGCAGGTGCAGACATGAATGCCTTTTACACATAGTGGGGCTCATTAAATGCATGTGTACACGTTTACCCATACATGCAAACAGTTTTTCCTGTGGACAAATTGAGATAAGCCAAAGGACAGACTGCTTATTTCTTTCTTTCTTTCTCTCTCTTTCGCTTTCTCTCTTTCTCCCTCTTAGCTCTCTTGGTATTTCTATCACTGACGTATCTAAGACAACAGCTAATGCACAAATATTCAAGTCATGACAACTGTTGCTGTTGTTGCTGCTCTTTTTAAGTTACTGTCCAGTGAAACTTTCCAGGGAAAAAAGATGCAGGGCATAGTGTTTACGTCTTCACCATAGCAACCAAATGCGTAGGAAGAAATGGCAAGCTTGAAAATTAAGCAAATTTGTTGTGACTAACAGGCAGATATGGCTGACCATGCTCATAGGAGAATTCTCAGCTAAAACTCTGGCTCAGCCATGACACAACAGCACTGGTGACTTTTTCGGTTCTAACAGATCTAGTACCGGAAAGGTTCAAGCACCACAATTTATTATCTCCCTCCAAGGTAGACATGGGCAGCTGGTGGCCCGCAGGCTGCATTCGGCCCCCGTCCTCACTTAGTCAGGGTCAGTTTCACTTAGCGGGTGAGTTTCCAAATCTCAATAAATTGTTGGTTTCACAGGCGTTGTAAGCAAGTGGGCCATTTGACCACATTTGAACCGGATCCCAATTGTAATTATGCAATCCACTGATAAAGGGCGCTCCCTCGAAACACAAGAGGCCTGTAGCCAAGCAACTGCTTGCACATGGTCTCATCTTGGTCTCGGCAGGCCTCTTCTGCAACGACACGCAATGAGGAGAGACAGGAGTGGCAAAAAAAGAAAACAACTCAGAGAACCGTGTCTTCCAGGCAAGATGGGAAACAGAATATATATATATATTCCCCCCCCTTTTTTCCCCCCCAATTGTACCTGGCCAATCACCTCACTCTCCGAGCGATCCCAGTCGCTGCTCCACCCCCTCTGCCGAGCCATAGAAGGCTGCAGACTACCACATGCCTCCTCTGATACATGTGGAGTCACTAGCCACTTCTTTTCACCTGACAGGAGTTTTGCCAGTGGGACATAGCATGTGGAAAGATCAGGCTATTCCCCCCAGTTCCCCCTCCCTCCTGAACAGGCGCCCCAACCAACCAGAGGAGGAGCTAGAGCAACGACCAGGACACATACCCACATCCGGCTTCCCACCTGCAGACATGGCCAATTGTTTCTGTAGTGACGCCCGACCAAGCCGAAGGTAACACAGGGATCGAAACGGCAATCGCCGTGTTGGTAGGCAACGGAATAGACTGCTACGCTACCTGGACACCCCAGAATATATTTTTTATGGAATTCAAAGGCAAATTTATTTGTTTAGTGTGCTTAGAAACAAAATCAGCCATGAAGGATTTCAACTTGAGTCGCCACTACAATACTATACACAAAGACAAATATGTTATGTACACCGGAGGTGCCAGAGCCGCTATCATTGCTGACCTCAAAGGAAAACTACACCGACAGCAGAGCCTTTTTACCGAAGCCACATCTACACAGGAGTTTTCTCTCAAGGCATCTTATGCCGTTTCTCTTGAGCTTGCTAAAGTAACGAAGCCCTTGTCAGATGGCGAAACAGTGAAGCTATGTGCAGTAGAAATGGCTAAAGCTTTTGGAGATGATAACATGGCTAAGAACTTTGAAATGGTCTCTCTGTCCCATCGCACAGTGACGCGAAGAATTTTTGACATTCAAAATCATGTCAAGGGAAAGCTAAAACAAGTCATGCATGACTGCAAGCATTTCTCCTTAGTGTTGGAATGAGAGTACAGATGTGATGGATGTTAGCCGGCTTCTCATTAACATAAGAGTCATTGACAGTTCATTTGAAGTGCATGACGAGTTATTGAAATTGGTGTCTTTGCATGATACTACCAAGGGCAAGGATGTTTTCAACACCATTAAAAGTGTTGTAAGTGAGCATGGGGCTTTGACAAGCTTTCAGCTGTTATTACCGATGGCGCACCATCAATGCGAGGAAGATGCACTGGATTCGCCAGGCTCCTCCAACAGAGCAGCATTGACTGTCCAACATTGCACTGCATCATATATCAGGTGGGTAACGTTATTGCTAGCTAGCTATTAATACATGGTTATGAATATGGGTTTTCTTTGTGAGAATTTTTATCATAGGCTAAATCCCATTTCATTTTGATCTTACAGGAGGCCCTCTGTGCCAAGACAATGCACTTCAGCCATGTCATGGATTTAGTTACAAAGGTTACCAATCTCATTCGAGGGGGGAACAGGTCTCTCGATCATAGGAAGTTTGTAGCCTTTTTGGATGAAATGGGTGCCACTTATGGGGATTTACAGATGCACACTGAGATCAGATGGATGAGCCACCGGAAGTGCTTGGAGAGGTTTTTCGCGCTGTGCATTGAAATCCCAGTGTTCTTGGAGGACAACATACTGCTTACTGCAGTAAACTCAGGGATATAGATTTTCTCTACAGCGTGGCCTTTCTTCTGGATATTACCTTGCATCTTAATCACCTTGATATGCAGTTGCAGGGAAGAGGCCAAACTGTCTCGGATCTCTATGCACACATGAATGCATTTAAGAGTAAATTAGCCCTGTTCAAAGAAGGTTTTTCATCTGATGATCCAAATTTGGTACACTTTCCCACCTGTGAAGAGATGTGCAAAGATGTCCCCAAATGTGAGAAGACATTTCTCAAGTACAGAGTAGACATAGATAACTGCAGCAGCAGTTCAAGGCACGCTTTCAAGATGTTGATGCCATGCAGCCACGAATTGAGTTTTCCACTGACCCCCCTCTCTGCTGCTGTCAGTGAGTAACCCCCAGAGTTTCAGCTTGAACTTTGTGAACTACAGTCAGACCCCTTCTTTCAAGAAAAGCGCAGTGAGAGAGGAATTTCTTTTTGGAGACTACTACCCGAGTGCCGGTTTCCATTCCTCAAGGATTTTGCACTCTCGATGGCCAGCTTGTGAGGGAGCACTTACATCTGCGAGAGCAGCTTCTCAACAATGAAGCACATCAAGTCAAAAGAGAGAAACAGGCTGACAGATGAAACTCTGTTCCAGCTCATGCAGATTGAATGCACAAACATTAACATTGACATTCAGTCTATTGTACACCAGCAGGAGAGGCCACAAGTATCTCATTAAGACAGAACTTCATATTGATCCACCTGTGGGTGAGTTTCAGTGGCTTCATCAGTGTATGAATGTGTGTGTGAATGGGTGAAAGTGAGGCATACATTGTTAATAAGTGCTTTGAGTGGTCGGTAGACCACTCAAAGCTATACAAAATGTAGTCCATTTACCATTTTGAGCTAAATGCACGTTTATTTGAAACGTGTCATGGAATGGGAAGGCAGAGTAGAAATGCACAACAAACATGAATATTAGTTGTTGCACTTAGTGTGAATGTTAACTTTTGTACTATTATTGAGTGATGATTTTTGAGACCCCATTGCAATGAAATAATGGTATATCACTCAGGAATGTGGACGTTTTGTTTCTGTGTTAAGCTCATTAAATAGAAAAGTTGGTATAATAAACTTTGATTACTGGTATATATTTCAGTCTTTTCATTAAATTAGTTGCTATAATTGGTTAATTGTGTGATGGGGCTGCAGTATCCCACTGGTGGAAGTGCACGGTCACAATCTGGCCCTCTGTTAGTGAGGGTAAAATTTTTGTGGCCCTCTCTATCATCTGTTGCCTACCAACACTGGGATCTCCAGTTCAAATCCCCATGTTACATTTGGCTTGGGCGGGCATCCCTACAGACACAATTAGCCGTGTCTGCGGCTGGGAAGCCAGATGTGGGTATGTGTCCTGGTCGCTGCACTAGCGCCTCCTCTGGTCGGTTGGGGGCCTGTTTAGTGGGGAGAGGGAACTGGGGGGAATAGCATGATCCTCCCACGCGCTCCGTCCCCCTGGTGAAACTCCTCACTGTCAGGTGAAAAGAAGTGGCTGGTGACTCCACATGTATCGGAGGAGGCATGTGGTAGCCTACAGCCCTCCCCGGATCGGCAGAGGGGGTGGAGCAGCGACCGGGACGGCTCAGAAGAGTGGGGTACTTGTCCGGATACATTGGGGAGAAAAAAGGGGGAGGGAACAAAACAAACAAACAAACAAAAAAGGATAAAAAAATGTGAAAAACCTCAGATATACTAAGTGTGCGGACTCTACTTTTTTCAGTTTCATGTTGTGTCTGTTCTGCACCTTCATATTGGTTTGGATGTGCATGCTCTTGTTTTTGTGAGAAACTTTAGGCAAAGCATCAGAGGAGGGATTCCTCTACCAGGACAGATTAGCGGCATGCAGTAGGTGCCAAATGGGCAGAATAGAGACAACAAGATAACCGATTTACAAATGAACATTCAGTGAAGGCACTAAACAACCACACTCAGTGACAAAAAAACAAAACAATTCAAAATACATCTAATGAGACATCGAGCATCCACTCTGAATCACACCACACCTCCTCAGATGCCACCACAGAGCAGCACGGTCCTGTGTATCATCACCAACTGAGGGCCACGGAGCCCTGGAATAAATTATAGTTTGTATATACAGAGAAGGCGACCTTATTAGACAACATTTGCTGATTCAAGAGTAACTACATTATTGTTGCAATCAGATGTAAATGAATTGGTAAGAATAGACCTGTTCAGCAAAGCATGTTTACTAGATAAGTATTTATTGTCTGGTTTAAATATGATTACAAGTGAATCAGACTAGCAGGCACTCCTGTAAGGGATAACCCTTATCTTAGCTGTTGCTAAGGAAATCTGTATGCATGACACTCTGTACATTTGTGTATTAAATTTGTGCAACTTTTCCCTGTAGGCCCCAGTCTGATGTCAGCCCTTTGTTGACATGAACAGTTCCATTCTCTCTCAAATTCAAATTGCTTTATTGGCATGACCATAATAAAATACAGTATTGCCAAAGCATTGTACAAATAACGAATATTAACAAATATACATACAGAAAGAAGACAATAATATATACATATAATACATGAATAAAAAGAAGATAACTTAAAACTGAGGCCTGATGTAGACCAGCAGGTCATTCTGATTCCCTCATGTGGTGGCAGGCAGAGATAAACTGTCCTGCGAGAACGCAACTTTCTTTCACCCCCCCCCCCCCAGTATAATTTTTATTTTTTCATTATCCTATTTAATAAACTGTACGTGTTTATTTTGGGCAAAATTGTTCCCTGATAAGTTTAAATGTTGGGCACTGTGTGAGGAAGTACTGCTCTGTCTCCACAGCAGTTCCTGCACACTTAGCACAGTCGCTCCTCTTTTGGCAGCCATGTTTTCTTATATCTGCCTGTTTCAATGGCCAGGCTATGAGTGTGTCTCTCTCTCGCTCTGGCTCTGGCTCTGGCTATCTGGCTCTGGCTCTCTGTTTCTCTCTGTCTCTCTTTCACTCATGCACTCACTCACTCACACATAACCACCACCCATACACACACAGAGTCTCACTATTTCTCTACTCTCCCTCTTTTTACATGTGTGTGTGATAGATGGAAAGAGAGAGAGAAACGAGTCTGTGTTGCTTGGCTCTTATCAGATCCAGGAAATAGAGTGAACAAGGTCAAGCCATCTAAACTACATCAGTCCATAATGGGTTGAAAGCGTCATACTCTAAGTACTTAATCGCTCACACCCATGCTCTTAAAACTGATTTATGTTGTCAGAATTCTCTTTGACTCATGCTCATGCTTTTTGGGGTTACACACGATACTATAATAATTGGGGGGGGGGAAAGTCCGCTTCTGGTATGGGAAGATGGCGGTGCGAATTCACATTTGCGGTGGCCTCACCTGGTACCATCCATTCAGTGTCTTTGTCCACGTCTGCATTTAAATTTTGTCTTTATTTTGATGGCTGGGAGAGCTTGATTTGCTGCATTCTGTGGGCCCAGGGACCACAGCCTTGCCTGGAGCTGCGACCGAGGACGATCTGACAGGATGCAAAAGCAGGACAGGCTGAGCTAACTGCTAGCCCATGCAGACTGGCAGTCCAACAGTCATCCTGGCTGGCATTCGTTCCCTTGGACAGTGATTTTTTTCCCCCTTTTGTTTAGTTTGGATAAATGTGTTACTTGTAGTTTTTGGATATGTGTTTTTGTCTTTGTGTTGCACTGCTGTGGGCTGTGGGAAATGATATTTTGTTTCATTTCATGTACGGAAGTACATGAAATAATATGAGAAAGTGTTCCTGATACATTATACACGGTCTACACTTTCAGACAAACACACAGTGTCTTTATTTGTTTCTGACCTCTGACAGAGGTCTCCTTTCAATCTCTCTCTAGTCTCTTTGGTGTGACTAATAAGAATCTAATTGGGCCTTGTGTGAAACTGGATCCTGTCTTCAGTTCGACAGTAAAGCAGAACCCATGTTTCAGCAGCCTAATATCTTTGAAATAAAAACAAAAATGACTTATTTTCCGTTGCCTGCCAACATGGGAATCGCCAGTTCAAATCCCTGTGTTACCTCCGGCTTGGTTGGGCGTCCCTACAGACACAATTGGCTGTTGTCTGCAGGTGGGAAGCCAGATGTGGGTTTAAGTCCTTGTCGCTGCACTAGCACCTCCTCTGGTCGGTCGGGGCGCCTGTTCAGGGGGAAGGGAGAACTGGGGGGAATAGCATGATCCTCCGACATGCTACGTCGTCCTGTATTGGAGGAGGCATGTGGTAGTCTGCAGCCCTCCCCAGATCGGTAAGGGGGTGGATCAGCAACCGGGACAGTTTGGATGAGTGGGGTAATTGAACGTGTACAATTAGGGAGAAAAAGGGGCAATTTTTTTTTTAAATGACTTATTAAGCAGATAAATATGCTAATTATGTTATCAACAACAGACTTCACTGCTGATGGCAAAATAGCACAAGGGCACTAGTAGATGATAAGAATACTAACCAGAAAAATACTGACAATGTAGATCACATGTCCATCTTTTATTGGTTGTTGGCTAGAACAGCAAGTTGGGGTGAAACGCGCATGCCCTCATCATCCCCATGACACTAATGTCACTGTCTATTCAGTTTCTAAATATTGGGCATGGAAAATTATTGCTTGTAAAGTTCCACGTATGAGATTATGTACCACTGCAATGTAAACACCGAAGGCGTGTTCTGTGGCAGTCGATGTCGGAAGTCAAAAACACCCACTGTTCACTGAACCCAGACACAGTGGCACTGATTATGGAACAAACTAAAGCGTAATTAAGGCATTAAAGACAATTTCCAAGGATGGGATAGCTATGAAATATTAAAAGATGTGCTCTTGTCATGCAAAAGTTATTTCAAATCCTGGATGAGGAAGGAAAGTCTTGGATTGCTCTCTCACAAGCACTGCCAAGAGCCTCATAAGCAAAGCACTTGGAGCTTTCCAGTTATCAAAGTTTTTAAAAAAAAATAATTTTTTAGAGGTCTCTCTAAGTAAAACATTGCTGAAAAACAGCATGTGTGCTCAGTCAGTTTGGGATGTCATCAAATTTATACCATTATTACTCATATCAGGCTTTTGATGATGTGCTTTATAGAAATCTATCCGAATAACCTCCTATTATAATGCAACAAAAGAAGCCTTTGTGTTGGTGTTAGAGTTTAACTCAATATTCAAATTACAGTTCTGTTGTAAGTGGCTTTTGATGTACTTAAAATTCATAAGTAAAAGCTTTGTTTGCACAAATGGAATGCAGTGGAACATGGTTGTGCAGACAAAGTCTGGTCGAATACAGTAGAGTCATATTCTAAGCATTTTACAGGCATTAAGGTCATTGTGGATAAATTCAGTTTTTACTGTGTGAGGTCTTGCCTCGTGAGGTCCTACATGGCTGTTATCACATAACCATGTTGACTCAAATGTGTTTTAACGACCTGGATTGCAGTGTTGATCATAAGAAGACCCCTTGACATTTTTAGTGTTTCTACTCAATGATCTAGAAGCCTTAAAATGTTCATTTTGGTGTCAATCATTTCTTAACAGTCATACTAACATATGCAATGCATTAATATCTCAACTGGGTATTTATCTTGATAGAATATAGAGTTTAAAAACTGTGGCCATGGTCGCTATAGTAGTATTTAAGTTCCATCATTGTTTGGGGCTGTTTCAATGGTTATTTTCAGTTCTTTTTTTTACATTTCACGTTTTATAAGCCTTGTTACCTTTGTTAGATTAGCAATATGTGTTTTCCGTTTTGTTTTTCAGGTAATATTTTCACTTTTTCAATTTTGCTATTCAAGTTCGACCATTCAAGTTCGCAGTGATTAGCATGGTCACCTCACAGCAAGAAGGTCTTGGGTTCGAGCCCTGGGGTAGTCCAACCTTGGGAGTCATCCCGGGTTGTCCTCTTTGTCGAGTTTGCGTGTTCTGCTCGTGCCCGTTTAGGTTTCCTCCGGTTTCCTCACACAGTCCAAAGACATGTAGGTCAGGTGAATCGGCTGTACTAAATTGTCCCTTGATGTGAATGTGTGTTTGCATGTGTCGGCCCTGTGATGGTCTGGCAGGCTGTCCAGGGTGTCTCCCCAACTGCCACCCAATGACTGCTGGGATAGCCTCAGCATCCCTGCAACCCTGAGAGCAGGATAAGCGGTTTGGATAATGGAAGGATGGATCCAGAAGCGCATGTTTCTTCCCTTTGATGCTCTGACTCTCTCAATCTCTAGCACTCTGTCTCTGTCAGCTTCCTTTCAGTCCTCATCGCTTATTCTCCTTCCCTCTGTTTCATATACACAGCCTCTTCCTTGTTTTTGTTACTCTTCATGCTCACTTTTTTCTCTTCCTCATTGTCATCCTTCCTTATTCTCTTGTCTCTCTCCTCCTTCCTTCCATGCTGTTCCTGTGAGTCACTCTCGCTGTGTCGTTTTCATCACCTCACGACACCCATAAGCCTGTAACGCCAGCAGAAATGGAGAGGACCACCAACTGATAAGCTAGCAGTGTGTGCTGGAGCGGTCCCAGGCAAAACACACCTCAATATGCTCTCCAAATACAGTAGGTGTCCACAGGCCACCATTTTGTTGTTTTCATTGTCGAAAGGGTGCTGACTTCAGTTACATTGACACTGAAAAACAGAATCCACCAGCAAATGTCTTGGGTGTTCTGTCATAGACCGCCTGTGAATTGATTCAGATCACTTGCTGACAAACCAAATTAGCAAAGTGTCTTATTTTTTACAAATATTTCTTGGAATTGAAATGATATAACCGTTTCTCAAAAGAAAGATCTCTTGTAGAAAGTGGTTGAAATTATTTGTTTGTTTTTTTTCCCTCCCTTTTTCTCCCAAATTGTATCCGGCCAATTACCCCACTCTTCCGAGCCGTTCCGGTCACTGCTCCACCCCCTCTGCTGATCCAGGGAGGGCTGCAGACTACCACATGCCTCCTTTGATGCATGTGGAGTCACCAGCCGCTTCTTTTCACCTGACAGTGAGGAGTTTCACCAGGGGGGTGTAGCGCGTGGGAGGATCATGCTATTCCCCCCAGTTCCCCCCCCAAAACAGGTGCCCTGACCGACCAGAGGAGGTGCTAGTGCAGCGACCAGGACACATAGCCACATCTAGCTTCCCACCCACAGACACGGCCAATTGTGACTGTAGGGATGCCTGACCAAGCCGGAGGTAACACGGGGATTTGAACCAGCGATCCCCGTGTTGCTAGGCAATGGAATAGACCGCTATGCTACCCTGATGCCCAAATTATTTTCAGGTAAAATAATTGGTTGTGGTTCAGCTCAAGTCACTGAAAAATTATGACCGTTGCTTTACCCAGCCCTCGACAGGTTCTTATGCTTTTCAACTTCCACACCATGCTTCAGCCTCTCCTTTATTGATATCCCTCTTATGTTGAAGTGGTTATCTGAAGAAAAGTTCAAGTGGAAATAGTTTTATTTTCCAGTAACTACTTTCACTGGGGTCAGTTTGCTCGTATCATACACAAGCCTGTGTCCTCCAGGCAGCTCAAGTTCTCTGCCTCACCCTGCTCCTTCCAGGAAAGAGCACACAGAGCCGCTGATCGATAAACCTCTCTAGCTGTGTGTGTTTTTTTTTGTATGAAAGCTTGTGTGTTCTTATGCTCGTGCATGCTTTTAAGCCTGCAATCATACTTGTGCATTTCTTAACCACCCCTTTGTGGATGCATGTGTAGATGCTCGCTTTGTGGATGTGCGTGTATTGGCTTTTGGTGTGTGTGTGTGTGTGTGTGTGTGTGTGTGTGTGTGTGTGTGTGTGTGTGTGTGTGTGTGTGTGTGTGTGTGTGTGTGTTCGTTCTAGCAGCTGTATCTGCAAGGAGGCACACTTCTCTGGCTCCTCTCCACTTAGCTTCACCCCAATTAAGGCAGCACTGGCCTCATCCAGCAGCTAACACTGGGGCTCCGCTCTCACTCCACTCCCCATGATAGCTGAGCTCGGTGACCTGCGTAAACCCTGGCCCAGCCAGGCACAGCCTTATTATCTACCACGCCCTCCAGGGCCAATGGGGGTAGGAAGTCCTACCAGGTTCAAGTGTTGATTCTCCTTCTGTCAGTCCGACTGCCTGCCTGCCTGAATGCTCTTATCTCAAACTTTTTCCTGACTTTATGACCCTCTGCAATTTCTTGAGCTCAGCCTTTTCCTACTTCTTTGTCTTATTGATCGTATATTAAGATGTTCTCTTTCTTTCATTACTCTGTTTCTTTGCTGCCCCCCCCCCCCCACCGTGCCATATTCTCACTCTGTTTTTCACTTGTTCAGAGATTTCTTTGCTCTGTGGTGTCACTTGGCACCCTAAGCAGACATCCAGACCCATGAGAGGGCCGATGGAGATAATCTGGTCTCAGTGACCCCACCCCTCCTTATGCCTCCATCTGTCTGGGGGTACTCATCTTCCAACACTGCCCGTCTTCTGCTTGTGAGAGCAGCAAAATATGTTTTTGTTTCCCTTTACAAACTTCTCGCAGTCATTTTCGCAAGCTGTTAATTCCTAGAAACCGCTTGGGCTGGATCATCAGAGAAAACGTGCCTTCCACACCCACGTGACGTCACATCTGATGATTGTTTATTTTCAAAATGAATGATTATCAATTGCAATGCCTTATTTTATCTAAATAAGTCTGTCTAGTTTCTCCAATGATGATTATGTGACCTCACTTAAGCAAACAGGCCTATTCTTTCATGCTTATATCATTTGTGCGATAATGAACGATGTATGTACCATCCTGTGATTTTCTCAAGACACACTGCCTCCTTTTTTTTTTAAATTAGAAATATATTGAACACTGACAGCGCTTGTAGAGGAAATCCCACTGACATCTGACTATGTCAGACTGATATATTGATTAAGTATGTATTAATGTTAAAAAAGAAATGCAGGGGTCATAGCCAGTATGCAGTGTATATATATATATATATATATATATATGTGTGTGTGTGTGTGTGTGTGTGTGTGTTTATGTATGTATTACTTGCTGTATAAAATTTGTGTGTTCCTCCATAGTAAATGTGTGGCAGCCTTGCACAACAGGAAAGGCGTGTTGATGAAGAATCAATCTTTCCTGCAGCCCCACCCACCCACCCACCCACGCACACACACACACACACACACACACACGCGCGCGCACACACTTCCTCTCTCACTCTCTATTTACCTCGTCTAGCTACCTTCACTGCCCTCTAGTGGTGGTAAGAAAAAAGTCCCAAGTTTGAGGCTTTTCTCTGTATTTGCTGTTCAGACCATTATCGCGTGCACCTGTGTGTGAGAGCTTATGTATATTACAGAGAGCACTAAAATGTGTCGGACAACATGCAGCATGCCACATGCAGTTAAATAAGGTTGCAGGCTTTCGGGTGAAGGCTTTTGGCTGAGTTTATAGCCAAGATTAGAGCAGGTAGGGTTGAAAAATGTGTAAGAGGGATAGCGTCAGAGAAAGAACTCTGTTTATGCAGCTAGCCTCCCCCACCCCCTGCTGATATCAAAGAAGGGCTGTCAGGGAGTCAGGGAGGTTCGCACGCTTGTCCAACTGTTTCTCTGCGCAAAAGACCCTGTGATCTCTCCCTCTTTCTCTTCTCCCCCTCCCCCCACCTCCACTCCCCCCCCCTCTCTCATAAGCGAAGGGCTCAAGAGGGTAAAGTCTGTCGAGGACCTCTGGTATTAGATGACGTTAGGAAGGAAGAGAGGCTGGGAAGCCAGGGAAAGGGCAGGAGATGGACAGGTGGAGGGTGTCTGGGATGGCAGCAGCCAGTAATTTGCTTTTGTCTGTCTAGTGGCCTTTCTGACAAGCTTGCGAAGCTGTGTCCATCTCCTCTAAATTCTCCATTTCAAGTCACAATCCTGACCAGCTGAATGCTGTTTTCACTCATTGGAAAATTTGTGTCCCACCTAAGTCCATTTGTGAAAACCTAGTACTTTTTCTCAATTTTATTAAATTCAACAAACTGTGCTTTACTGGAGGTGTCCGGGTAGTGTAGCAGTCTATTCTGTTGCCTACCAACACAGGGATCCCAGTTCAAATCCCCGTGTTACCTCCGGCTTGAGCGGGCGTCCCTACAGACACAATTGGCCGTGTCTGCGGGTTGGAAGACGGATGTGGGTATGTGTCCTGGTCACCGCACTAGCGCCTCCTCTGGTCGGTCGGGGCACTTGTTCAGGGGGGAGGGGGAACTGGGGAGAATAGCGTGATCCTCCCACATGCTACATCCCCCTGGGGAAACTCCTCACTGTCAGGTGAAAAGAAGCAGCTTGCGTCTCCACATGTATCAGAGGAGGCATGTGGTAGTCTGCAGCCCTCCCCGGATCAGCCGAGGAGGTGGAGCAGCGACCAGAAAGGCTCCGAAGAGTGGGGTAATTGGCCAGATGTAATTGGGGAGAGAAAAAAAAAGGGGGGAGATCCAAAAAAAATAAAAATTGTGCTTTACTGGTGGAGGAGAACAGCAGTAACTCTTCCCCCCGGCAGGTGTTATCAGTGTGCATGCATGCACTTATGATTCACTGGCCTCCCATCAGAATCAGAATACTTTATTCATCTCCGAGGGGAAATTAGGTAATCTCTCTCACTTACTACAGTGCATACGTCCTGTTTTTCTGTCCTCCAGGTCTGTGGTTTGACCTGGAGATCTCCTACAGTGGCTCCTTCTTGATGACCCTGGAGACTAAAATGAACCTGATCCGCCTGGGCAAGGAGGGAGAGGGTCCACGCATAGGGGAGTTCGGCAAGGACGGGTAATGTAACCCAACCCCACATCATACCACATATACCTGTCTGAAAAGAACTGGGGCCAGAATACTCCTGGCATAAAGGACTGTTAGCTTCTCTCACACAAAGATGTCTGCCGTGTCTCCTCTGTACTCCAAATCCCTTTTTATCTTCTCCTATCTTTCTCCCTTATTCTTATTCTGCCCTCTGGATTTTCCCTTTACTTGGATATTAATTGGATGCATCTCTACCCATGGTGAGTCTTGCCTGACATTACAATCTCATTTCTTCTGTTTTTCTAATTTCCTTGCTTTTATTTCCATGCATTTTGAGGCCTTTCAATTTCAAAGCTTTTTCCTCATTTGCTGTTTATCATGTGTCTTTGGTGTCTGCGTAGGTGTCTCGGCTGATGTTCTTGGCTGTGTTATGAGTTGATGTCAGTTATGTCATTTCAACAATGAAAGGTGTTCAGAACATATTTACCTCAGTGTTTCTGCCTCTCATGGTCCAATCCACACATGAAGAAATACATTTAATTTTTAGTTAGAGGTTTAATCCAACAATCACGCTGAGTTTAGCTTATTGAAGAATACAGTGTGGGCGGCACAGTGGCGCAGTGGTTAGCGCGGTCGCCTCACAGCAAGAAGGCCTTGGGTTCGAGCCCCGGGGTAGTCCAACCTTGGGGGTCATCCTGGGTCATCCTCTGTGTGGAGTTTGGATGTTCTCCCTGTGTCTGCGTGGGTTTCCTCCGGGTGCTCCGGTTTCCTCCTACAGTCCAAAAAGACATGAAGGTCAGGTGAATCAGCCGTACTAAATTGTCCCGAGGTGTGAATGTGTATGTGTGTCGGCCCTGTGATGGCCTGGCGGCCTGTCCAGGGTGTCTCCCCGCCTGCTGCCCAATGACTGCTGGGATAGGCTCCAGCATCCCTGCGACCCTGAGCAGGATAAGTGGTTTGGATAATGGATGGATGGATGGACGAATACAATGTTGGTAATAATACAGGTTGCTTGAATATCTTTGAGAATATGCATGTGTTTGTTGATGTGTGTGCGCACACGTGGGAGGAGGCACAAATGTATTATTAACTTATCAATCAAAATGCCAGCACAGTGTTGTAACCCGTTATCGTTGACTGTGTGTGTGTGTGTGTGTGTGTGTGTGTGTGTGTTCAGACAAAGGCTACGGACTTACTGTCTGGCTGACAGTGATGAAGAATCATCCAGCGCGGGCTCATCAGATGAGGATTCCTCTGAGCTCACGACTGACTCTCCTGGAGCGGAAGGGTAAGAGCACATTTAGTGTGTGTGTGTGTGTGTGTGTGTGTGTGTGCGCGCGCGCCTGTACAGTTGTGCTAGAATATTTGTGAACCCTTCAGAATTTTCTGTATTTCTGCATAAATGTTCCCTAAAATTTGATCAGATCTTCATCTAAGTCCTAAAGATAAAGAGAACCCATTTAAACAAATAACACAAACATTGTACTTTTTAATTTATTTATTCAGCAAAATGATCCCAGAGTTAAACGTCTTTGTTGGAGAAAGTATGTGATCCTCGCAGTTCATTTAAAAAGGCAATTGGAGTCAGGTGTTTCAATCAATGCGATGACAATCAGGTGTGAGTTTAGCAGGTCCTGCCCTATTGAAAGAAATTAAACCCGGGTCTTCGTTATCAAGGTCTGGTCTTCACCACACAGGTTTGTCGAAGTTTTAATGCCTCGAACAGAAGAGATTTCTAAGGACCTCAGAAAAGAAGTTGTTGATGCTCACCAGGCTGGAAACGGTTAATCAACTATTTCTAAAGAGTTTGGGCTCCACCAATCCACTGTTAGGCAGATGATATAAAAAAGGATGAAATTCAACACCATTTTTACCCTGCCCAGGAGTGGTCGTCCCAACAAAAATCACTCCAAGAACAAGGTGGATAATATTCTGGAAAGTCACAAAGAACCCCAGGGTAACATCTAAGGATCTACAGACCTCTCTTGCATTGGATAAGGTCAGTGTTTATGAGTCTACCTTGAGGCAAACCCTGCACAAGAACAGTGTGCATGGCAGGATAGCAAGGAGAAAGCCACTGCTCTCCAAAAATAACATTACTGCCTGTCTAAATTTTGCTAAAGACCACTTGGATGAGCCAGAAGGCTATTGGAAGAATGCTTGGTGAATGGATGAGTCCAAAAAAGAACTTTATGGTTTGAATGAAAAGTGCTGTGTTTGACAAAAACCAAACACTGCATTCAAAGATGTCTGACTGAGAGAGCTAGCATTGGATTGGGTGAGGGAGCTTGGTCTGCTGTATCCTGTGGGCCCAAGAACCATGGCCCTGACCAGAGCACTGCCTGAAGAGGAAACACCGAGGGCAGTCTGACAGCATGCAGAAGTAGGGCAGGCTAAGCTAACTGCTAGCCCATGCAGACCGGCAGTTCCGACAGTCATCCTGGTTGGCGTTCGTTCTCCCGGACAGTGATTTGTTTTAAAAAAAAATTTTTAATTTTGATATATGTGTTAGTTTGAATATATGTGTTCTTGTAGTTTTTGAATATGTTTTTGTCTTTGTGTTGCACTGCTGTGGGCTGGCGGAAAAGATATTTCGTTTCATTTCATGTGCGCAAGTGCATGAAATTACAGTGATTCTGATTCAAACATAGGAACCTCTTCCCAACCGCGAAACACGTTGGTGGCAATATCATGGTTTGGGGCTGCTTTGTTGCCAGTGGACCAGGACAGCTTGCCATCATCGACAGGACTATGAATTCTGGATTGTACCACCAAATTCTACAAAAGACTGTCAAGGTGTCCGTCCGTCCGTCCATGAACTGAAGAGCAACAGAATGGGGGGTCATGCAACAAGACAACAACCCTTAACACCCAAGTCATTCTCCAAATGAATGGTTAATGCAAAGGAAATTTAATGTTTTGGAATGGCCAAGTCGAAGTCCAAACCTTAATCCAATAGCAATATTGTGAAAGAACCTGAAGAGAGCAGTTCATGCAAGGAAGCCCACCAGCATCACTGAGTTGAAGCAATTTTGTAGGGAGGAATGCAGCGAAATTCCTCTAAGCTGATATGCAGGACTGATTAACAAGAGTTACCAGAAACGTTTGGTTGATGTTACTGCTGCTCAATGGGTCACACCAGTTACTGAAGACAAAGGTTAACATACTTCTTCCAAGAAAGATATTTAATGTTGGATCATTTTGTTCAGTAAATAAATGAAAAAGTACAATGTTTTTTGTCATTTATTTAAATTGTTTCTCTTCAAGTTTTAGGACTTACATGAAGATCTGATCACATTGTATGTCATTTATGCAGAAATACAGAAAATACTAAAGGGTTCACAAACTTTCAAGCGCCACTGTGTATATGTACATGTCTGTCTTTTTTAGGGAACAAGTAATGAATTAACAACTTTCAACTATTCTGCAGCAATGGAAATAAATCAAGCCTTGAAAGTTGAGGCAAGCAATTCCCACAGGTGTCCCATCTTTTATTGGTTACTTACAAAACCTCAGTCTGTGTCAAAGCAACGTTGGAATGGACTGTTATTACACCCTCTGAAGTATTATTTGGACAATATTGCACTAGAGGAAGTAGTATATTGCTATCATAATGGTGATGAAAAGGCAATTAAAGGAAAACAGACAGACCATTATAACCCTTAACATGTAGGCCTTTCCTTTAGAGAAATTGCAAAAAATACCAAGGTGAGGTTTGATAGAGTTTTACATAAGTGACCAGTTTCTGGGCAATAGGCCTAGTTTCAGTTTAGCTGTTTGGCCAAGTGGGTGTTAAGTGGCCAGGGTGTGGCCTGCACTCCTGGCAGACAATTAGCAATCAGTTTTCTTTAAATAACTGCTGCTACTTCCGAGCGTCACGCAACAAGCTGAGGGCAACAGGTCTATGCTGAACGAAGGCTAGAGTGAACAAAGGCAGGCGCGACTTTTTCAAGGCAAGACGTCGTTAAGCAAAGACTGAGTCAAGCAAGGACAGCTCTTTTTAGATCCGGTCTGTCATCTGTATTTTGTGTACCTAGTATAGACTATGTGTTTTCTTCGCATTCCTGTCCTTTCCTCTTCCCGGGGCTGGCATAGATGTTGGGTCACTCCTAGGTGCTGTGACCCTACCAATTTCATCTATCCCATTCTCTACTCGTGGTGAGCAAGTGGTGACAGGAGGGTTCTGGAATTGCTGGTCTGTAGTGCCAAAAGCTGAATTTATCTCAGGCTATGCATCCTTGCTCTCCCTCAATTTTCTTGCTCTAACTGAGACCTGGATCACGCCAGAAAACACTACCACACTCACAACTCTGTCAGATGTGTACTCTTTTTCTCACACTGCCAGAGCTGGGAGGCAAGGTGGTGGTACTGGCCTGCTAATCTCCTGGAATTGGAAATACTGTCTTGTTTCCATTCCACAATTTTCTCCACCCTCTTCTGAATTTAAGGCTGTTACTGTCTCTTATCCAGTCAACTCACCATTGTGGCTGTGTACCGCCCACTAGGCCCCCTTAGTGAGTTTCTGGACAAGCTTGACACACTTGTCTCGCACTTCCCTGTTGATGACTCTGCACTTATCCTTCTTGGTGACTTCAACATCCACACTGACAAGCTAGATCCTCTTCTCTCTTTCCTTTCCTCCTTTCACCTTCACCTCTCACCCTGTCCTCCTACCCACAAGGCCGGCAACCAGCTGGTCCTTATCTTTACTAGACACTGTCCTATTTCCCATCTCTCTGTTACGCCCCTCCAGCTCTCTGACCACTACTTCATGTCCTACTCTCTTCTCCTCCTACCCACATGGTTTCCACCCGTCGACACCTCCGCTCTCTCTCCGCCACTGATCTTTCTTCCTTTGTTACCGCTATCCTCCCTACACCTGAATCGTTCTCTCTCCTCTAAAATCCTATCTTCTGCCTCTTATCCTAAGAAACTCCTTGAAACCTTCTCTACACTTCTTCAACCCCCACCTCCTCCTCCTACTTCCTCCCTTCTCCCTGATGACTTCGCTAACTTCTTTGACAAGAAGGTAAATGGCATCAGATCCTCCTTTTCTCACTACCCGGTTAGCACTCCTTGCACTAGCCCACCCTCTGCACCCTTCCTCCACCTCTCCATGTCCCACCCTATCCCACCTCGCTCCCCTCTCCTCCGATGAGGTCCTCAATCTCATCACATCCAGTTGCCCCACCACATACTCCCTTTACCCGGTCCCCTCCCCTCGTCTTCAGTCTATAGCACCTGAACTCCTTTCCTTTCTAACCCACCTCAACACCTCCCTCCAGGCAGGATGCTTTCCATCTGCCTTCAAGACTGTTAGAGTCACCCCCCCCTTCTCAAGAAACCGTCACTTAACCCTTCTGACGTCAAAAACTACAGACCGGTTTCCCTTTTACCCTTTCTATCCAGAACTCTCGAACGTGCTGTCTTTAACCAACTTTCTTTGTACCTCCACCAGAACAACCTCCTGGACCCCAGCCAGTCTGGGTTCAAGGTGGGTCACTCGACAGAGATGGCCCTCCGTGTAGTGACAGAATTGCTGCACGTTGCGAGAGCAAACTCTCTCTCCTCTGTCCTGATACTCCTGGACCTGTCACCTGTGTTCGACACAGTGAACCACCAGATCCTCCTCTCTACCCTCGAGGGGCTGGGTGTCACAGGCTCTGCACTCTCAATGTTTGTATCCTACCTGACGGGTCACTCCTACCAGGTGACATGGAGGGGATCTGTGTCGGAGCCTCGCAGACTGACTACAGGCGTTCCACAAGGTTCGGTTCTGGGTCCTCTCCTGTTCTCCCTGTAGACGACATTCCTCGGTTCTGTTATTCGCTCACACGCCTTTCTTACCATTGTTATGCTGATGACACCCAGCTATTCTTGTCCTTTCCTCCCTCTGACACACAAGTAGAGACACGCATTGCTGCATGCTTGACTGACATCTTGGAGTGGATGGCGACACACCACCTGAAGCTCAGTCTTGACAAGACAAAGCTGATGTTCTTCCTGGGGAAAGGTTTCCTGCACCGAAACCTGGCCATCACCATTGACAACACCGTGGTGATGCCAACTCCGACTGCGAGGAATCTGGGTGTGATCCTGGACGACCAACTGTCGTTTGCTGCAAACGTTGCATCGGTTGCTCGCTCTTGCAAATTTCTCCAGTATAGCATCAGGAGGATTCACCCATTCCTCACTGACGAGATGGCACAGGTGCTCATCAAGGCTCTGGTCATCTCCCGGCTGGACTCCGGCAACTCCCTCCTTGCTGGTGCTCTGGCGTCGGCCATCAGACCTCTGGAGCTTGTTCAGAAAGCTGCAGCTCATCTGGTGTTCAACCGCCCTAAGTTCTCCCACACAACTCCCCTTCTCATGTCCCTACACTGGCTCCCAGTAGCTGCTCACACCCAGTTTAAGTTTCTGGTGCAGTCTACAGGGCAGTGAAAGGAACAGCTCCTTCCTATCTCCAGGCCATGGTCAAGCCCTACACCCCCACCTGACCACTTCACTCTGCTGCCTCGGGACGCCTGGTTGCACCATCGCTCAGAGGCCCCTGCTGCTGCTTGACCCAGTCACAGCTCTTTTCTGTCCTGGCCCCACAGTGGTGGAATGAACTCCTCGCTGATGTCAGGACAGCGGAGTCGCTGGCCATCTTTCAGTGCAAGTTGAAAACTCACCTCTTCAAGAACTACTACCCTTTTACTTGCTCTTAGCACTTACTGTATTCACTCAGTTAAAAAAAAAATCTTTCTTTCACTTGTACTTTAGTACTGGTTTTGCTCTTAGATGCTTGTTTAGAGAGAAGATGCACTTATGTTCTCTGATGACTAGTAGTTCTCCTGATTTCCTACGTTAAATGCACTTATTATAAGTCACTTTGGATAAAAGCGTCGGCTAAATGACGTAATGTAATGTGTCAGTGAGTACAATTTTCTACACCATCAAAATGCACTTTTAAACTGGAGGAAACTGTGACAGGAAGAGGTCTGGCAGACCCCAAGCCTTAACAGAATCAGAAGACACGTGTCTTTGAATCAACAGCTCACAGGACAACAGCTTCAAGCACAGCTTAACTCCAGTTGAAGTAAGCAAGTCTCGGTTGCAATTGTGAAGAGAAGACTTAGAGCGGTGAGGTCGAGTGGCAGTAAGAAAGCCATTGCTAAGATGACAAAATAAGAAAAAGAGGCTTTCCTGGGCCATAAAGCACCACCAGTTGAGTACTGGAAGAAGATTTTGTGCACCAATGAATCAAAATATGAAATCTTCGGTTCATCAGCTAGGGTTTTTGTATGCTGTCGAGTAGGCGAAAGGGTGGCTCCTCAGTTTGTGACACCAATTGTCAAACATGGAAGAGGAAGTGTGATGGTCTGGGGTTCTCTCACTGGATCCAGGGTTGACAACTTGTACAGAGTGACTGGCACCCTGAACCAAAAGGGCTACCACAGCATCTTGAAGTGCCATGCAGTACCCTCTGGTCTAGGCCTAGTTGATCAGGGGTTCATTCTACAGCAAGATAATGACCCAAAACATACCTCCAGGCTATGTCAGAACTACCTTAGAAGAAAAGAACAACACATTAGGCTTTAAATCATAGAATAGCCAGTACAGTCTCCAGACTTAAACCCCATCCTGCTGGTTTGGGATGAACTGGATAGAAGGGTGAAAGCAAAGCAACCTACAAGTGCAACACATTTGTGGGAACTTCTGCAACAGTGTTGGGATGAACTTTCTGAACAATATTTGAGTTTCATTGTAGAAAGAATGCCATGAGTGTGTTCTGCTGTTATATCTGCAAAAGATGGCTACTTTGAGTCAAAAATTTAGATTCAATTTTGTTAAACAAAATGGTTCCATGAGTTCTTTTTATCTCCAATTGTTTATCTGTTCTATGATTTAATTTCGGAGTACATTGAGACATTAAACTGCATACATTTCAATTAAAACAGGAAACATGGAGGTGTTCTAAAACACACACTACCAGTCAAAACTGTGTCTTCCATGTTTGACAGTGTATCTAGGAAATATTTAGGCGTTACTGAGTGAAAATCAGCCAACACGTACTTGACTACTTGGACGTTTTAGTCCATAAAGCTTCCAGTGTGGGAACATGGCTGTGTGAATTCGCATTTGCAGTTGCCTCACCCAGTGCCGTGTCAAAAGATGATGGCGTGAATTCACATTTGCGGCGGTCTCACCCGATACCGTCCATGCAGTGTCTTTGTCTGCATCTAAGTTTTGTCTTCGTTTGATGGCTGGAAGAGCTGGCGTTGGATCGGCTGGGGGAGCAGGGCAGGCTAAGCTAACTGCTAGCCCATGCAGACTGGCAGTTCCGATAACACCGAGCGCGATCTGGCGGCGGCCTCACCTGGCATTGACTGTGGTGTTTCTGATGTCGTCGTGAGGAGTGCGGGGAAGTGTGTCAAGGGTGTCTGGCTGGGAGAGCTGGCGCTGGATTGACTGGGAGAGCTTGGTCTGCTTCGTCCGGTGGGCCCGAGGACCACAGCCCCTGCCTGGAGCTGTGCCTGAGGAGGAAACGCCGAGGGTCGTCTGACAGGATATGGAAGCGGGGCGGGCTAAGTTAACTGCTAACCCATGCAGACCGGTGGTTCTGACAGTCATCCTGACTGGCGTTCATTCGCCTTGGACAGTGATTTTATTTTATTTTTTTGTTTAGTTTGGATATGTGTTAGTTTGGATATGTGTGTTCTTGTAGTTTTTGGATGTGTTTTTGTCTCTGTGTTGTACTGCTGTGGGCTGGAGGAAACGGCATTTCATTTACGCAAGTGCATGAGGTGAAATGACAAAGTGTTCCTGATTTCTAAATTGGTTTACTCATTAATTTGTTAAGCAATTTCGTCCACATTTTCACTTGAACAATATAATCCCTTACTGATATCTTTTGAAGACAGCTATGGTATTAACATAGATACAGTATTATTTTGTTTAACTACCTTAACTAAATCACAAGATGTACCTTTGATATTAATGCTTCTTCTTTCTCTAACCCTAATCCCTTTTTATTTACAAATTTAGCTTGGTGGGGGGCCATAAACCAAGCAAGATCATGCGCTTTGTGGACAAAATCACCAAGTCCAAGTACTTCCAGAAGGCCACGGAGACAGAGTTCATCAAGAAAAAGATGGAGGAGGTGTCTAACACGCCCCTGCTGCTTACTGTGGAGGTCCAGGAGCTCCGAGGGACACTGGCTGTTAACATCCCCCCTCCCCCCACCGACAGGATATGGTATGTGACATTAGCTCTCTTCGTGGTGTCTTGGCTGACTCCTCAGTGATTACTTTGAAAGTTCTATGTTGATTCTATACTCAGACATAATTGGGTTTTAAACGAAGGTTTGAAGATGATGTATAATTTGATAATAACCCATAATGTGCTCTACTTTGATTTGGGTGATAATTTTGTTTCAAATGGAGGTGTCAATTTACTTAAAAGGGGGGGGATATCTCACAATAAGTATAGTTATAGGCAGTGGCATTTTTGCATGACTATGTTTTGCTGAGGAAGTTACTCACAATTTCAAGTTATAATGAATAGTTCATAGCCGAATAATTCTGTGACAGCCACTCGGATGTTTTGGTAGTCTGATCGAGAGAGCTTTAAATATTTTTTTTTTTACCATTTTTGAAATCAGTTTGGATTTTACCGATCTTTGTAGTTGTACTACGTTTCAGTCAGATTATAATTTTATAATTTGCCGCTTTACCACAGAATCATAGATTCTGTAGTGTGTTTTATTTGGAATAATCTACCATGCCAACCAGCTGACGCCACCATTCAGGAGGAAACCACAGCTAACTAACCTGTTTACCGGAGGCTGATCCATTGCAGCAGGCCCAGTCTTTGAGCCTGTGCTGGTAAGTCCTGCTCCCAGTAGGACATCCTTTGTGTACTAGTTCTGTTTTTTTTTTTTTTTCCCGCAAGTCTACCTTCTGCTGTGGGCCCCCTTGCAGATAAGTCTCTCCCTGTGCCGCTGGTATTTTACCACACTAACGACAGTAGCATTTACCCCTGTCACGACTCCTTATACTGGCCACAGCGACCACCATTGGACCCTATAAGTTATACCTCCACTCACCTCACCATCCAGATGCAATGGCTGTCTCCGCCTGACCCAGAAGATATCCGAGTTGGAAGAGAGAATATCCATCCTGCACCAGATCAAAGACGAGGAACAAGTCCTTGACTCTGTGGTCACCTTTGGCCCCGCTATTACCACTCCAACTGCTGAGGAATTAGGCTCTACTGTCAATGTTTGGATGTCACTGCTGCCCAGGCTACAGACCACTGGACCCAGCTTGGAGCTAAGCCCAAGGCCCTGGTTAGCACCACTCCTAGCCAGAAGGAGCCATTGACTGCTGCCCATAAGGGTAAACATGATGGGAACACCCCCCTTTTGACCCCATCCACCTCAGCCTTTCTAGCTGACCAACAGATTTTCCATCCTGGATGAGCATGACTTCTCCCCCACTTGCCAGCCACCACATCTCGCCTAACCCAGAGTCTGAGGACCCCTTGTTGCCGCTTTCACTCTTCATGGCCTGGCTACATGCAGTTCACCCTTTGTCCTGTAGCCCACTCCCCGGTTTGGGAGAGAGCACACTCTCAAGGACACACACCCTTTTCACGATTAAGTTGCATGTAGTTCACCGATCGTCCTGAAATCCCCTCTTCGGTTCAGACCTCCAACCCCCCCCCCAGCTTCACTGATTATCGGTGATTCCATAGTCAGGAACATTAAATTAAAAATGTCCGCAACTTATTACTTCCCCAGTGCCAAAGTTTTGTACATGGTTTAACAGATCCCGTCTCTTCGGAGTAAACATACCCACATTAGAAGTGTTATCCATGTTGGCACCAACGATACTGCCTACCAACAGTCCGAAATGTGATTTTTTTTTCTTTCTTTTTTTATAAATTTATTTCTAGTTTTTCCCCTTATCCCACCTGATTAACCCAATGGCATATGGCTGGAACTCTTGTCGAATAACTCCCCTGGCTCACGTTTCCACAGGAAGGAGATAGTCGTAACACCAGCTTCCTTCAAACTCGTGTCGGCTGCTCTCGCTATTTTACACGCTGAAGCCTCGCATGGATTGCATTACCTTCAGGCTGCGAAGGAGACGTAGGGAGAATGCTTTGGTTGCTTGGCTGCAGGCGCCCGGATGGGCCAGAGGGGTCGCTGGAGAATGACGAGTCCCTGAACACTACACTGATCTACACCCACTATCCCTCAGGTAAGGGTGGCCTAATGAATGCCTTACCCTGTGGACGTTCTGGCCATGACCAGTTACGGCGAGTCTGGGATACGAACCCCCCAGCCACATGACGAGCGGATTGTGAGAATGGCGGTTTATTCCGCTCGGCCATCAGAGCGGCCACCAAAATGCGATTTTAACAGTATTTTTGAATTACTCGAGGACTGCAAAAAATCTGTTTTTGTCTCTGGACTGATCCCCTCTCCATCGAGGTGTAGGGCATTTTAGCATGCTGGTGAGTCTCCACATTTGGCAACGGTCAGTATCAGAGTGCAAATCATACAATGACAATTGGGGGGGGGGGGTCAACAGTTTCTACTGCTACTTATACTACTACTTTTTCTACTACCACTACAACAACTACGGCTGCCACTACTTTTGGCTGCTCCCATTAGGGGTTACCACAGTGGATCATCCATTTCCATCTCTTCATGTCCTTTGCATCTTCCTCTGTCACACCAGCCACCTGTATGTCCTCCCTCACCACATCCATAAACCTCCTCTTTGGCCTTCCTCTTTTCCTCTTGCCTGGCAGCTCCATATTCGGTATCCTTCTCCCAATATACCCAGCATATCCTCAGCACATGTCCAAACCATCTCAATCTTGCCTCCAAACCGTCCAACCTGAGCTGTACCTCTAATATACTCTTTTCTAATCCTGTCCTTTGTTGTCCCTCCCAACGAAAATGTTAGCATCTTCAACTCTGCCACCTCCAGCTCCGCCTCCTGTCTTTTCATCAGTGCCACCATCTCCAAACCATACAACATAGCTGGTCTCACCATCTTGTAAAAACTTTACCTTTAACACTTGCTGGTGTTAAAGGTAAACCCTGCCTGCACTCTTCTTCACCTCTCTTCTGCACTCCCCATTGCTTTAAACTGTTGACTCAAGTATTTAAACTCATCCACCTTTGTCACCTCTACTCCTTGCATCCTCCCCATTCTGCGGTCCTCCCTCTCATTCACGCATATGTATTCTGTCTTGCTTCTTCTGACTTTCATTCCTCTTCTCTCCAGTGCATACCTCCAACTCTCTAGGCTCTCCTCAACCTGCTCCCTACTGTCACTACAGATCACAATGTCATCTGCGAACATCATAGTCCATGGAGCCTGATCTCATCTGTCAATCTTTCCATCACGATTGCAAACAAGAAAGGGCTCAGAGCCGATCCTTGATGTAATCCCACCTCCACCTTGAAACCTTCTATAATTTCTACTGCACACCTCATCACTGTCATACTCTCCTCATACATATCCTGCACCACTCTTGCATACTTCTCTGCCACTCTGACTTCCTAATACAGTACCACACCTCCGCTCTCAGCACCCTGTCATATGCTTTCACTAAATCTACAAAGACACACTGTAACTCCTTCTGACCTTCTCTATACTTCTCCAACATTCTCAAAGCAAACGTCGCATCTGTAGTGCTCTTTCGTGGCATGAAACCATACTGCTGCTCACTCATCACCTCTCCTCTTAACCTAGCTTCCACTACTCTTTCCCATATCTTCATGCTGTCGCTGATCAACTTTATACCTTTGTAGTTGATACAGCTCTGCACATCACCCTTATTCTTGAAAATAGGTACCAGTATAATTCTTCTCCACTCCCCAGGCATCTTACTTTACAAGATTTGTTAATCTAGTTAAAAACTCCACTGCTATCTCTCCTAAAGACCTCCATGTCTCCACAGGTATGTCATCTGGACCCAACTGCCTTGCCACTCTTCATCCTCTTCATATCTACTCTCACTTCCTCCTTGCTAATCCACCACACTTCCTGATTCACTATCCCCACATCATCCAACCTTCTCTCTCTTTCATTTTCTTCACTCATCAGCCCCTCAAAGTACTGCTTCCACCTTCTCAACACACTCTCCTCGCTTGTCAGCAGATTTCCATCTCTATCCTTCATCATCCTAACCTGTTGTACATCCTTCCCAGCTCGGTCCTTCTGTCTAGCCAATTGGTACAAGTCCTTTTCTCCTTCATTAGTGTCCAACCTCTCATACAACTCAACATACGCCTTTTTCTTTGCTTTCACCACCTCTCACTTTGCTTTACGCCACATGTCCTTGCACACCTTCTTCATCTCTCTGACTATCCCACTTCTTCTTTGCCAACCTTTTCCTCTGTATACTTTGCTGTATTTCCTCATTCCACCACCAAGTCTCTTTGTCTTCCTTCCTCTGCCCAGATGACACACCACGTGCCTTCCTAGCTGTCTCCCTGACTAGTTCTGCAGTAGTTGCCCAGCCATCCAGCAACTCTTCACTACCACCTAGTGCCTGTCTTGACTCCTCCCTGAACTTCACACAAAAGTCTTCCTTCTTCAACTTCTACCATTTGATCCTTGGCTCTTCCTTCACTCTCTTCCTCTTCTTGATCTCCAAAGTCATCCTACAGACCACCAGCCGATGCTGCCTAGGTATGTTCTCCCCTGTCACCACCTTGCAGTCTCCAATCCCTTTCAGATCGCGCCTCCTGCAAAAGATATGCAGAAGAAGAAGGTGCACCTGTGCACACCTTCCTCAACTCTTACATGTCTCCCTTTGTTCCTCCCTCTTCTGGAAATCTGTATTCACCACAAACCATTTCCATCCTCTTCACAAAATCCACCACCATCTGTCTTTCCACATACCTCTCCTTGGCACCATACCTACCCATCACCTCCCCATCACCTCTGTTCCCTTCACCAACATGCCCATTGAATTCCACCACAGTCACCACTTTCTCCTCCTTGAGAATACTCTCCACCACTTCATCCAGCTCAATCCAGAATTATTCTTTCTTTTCTATCTCACAACCAACCTCTGGGGCATATGCACTGATAACCTTCATCATCACACTTTTGATTTCCAGCTTCATTATCATCACTGTGTCCAACACGCTTCACCTTCAACACACTGTTGATATACTCTTCCCTCAGAATTACCCCTACCCCGTTTCTCCTCCCATCATCACCATGGTAGAAGAGTTTGAACCCACCTCAGATGCTCCTGGCCTTACTCCGCTTCCACCTGGTCTCTTGCACACACAGTATACCTACCTTCCTTCTCTCCATCATATCAGCCGGCTCTCTCCCTTTACCAGTCACAGTGCCAACATTCAAAGTTCCGACTCTCACGTCCATGCTCCTACCCTTCCCCCTCTCCCGCTGCCTCTAAACATGCCTTCCCCCTCTTCTTCTCCTTCGCCCAACAGTATCGATCTTTGGTATCCCGGTCCTCGACCAATCCGGTATGGAAATCTGATTTATAATCCTCGTATTTTTTTTGGCAAATGTCTTACGCCAGATACCCCGCCTGACGCAACCTTCCCTATTTATGCGGGTTTGGGACCATCACTAAGAATGCACTTGCTTGTGCATCCTCAGTGGCTGGAGGTCAACTTTTCCTCCAGGGCGTAAAGGGAACCCAGTACAGTGCAGGCATGTACTTTGATGAATTAAAGTCTTACAATCCTTGCAGTATCTCTCTTGTTTAATGTAATATCTGCAGTCTGTAGATGATGATAAATCAAATCCACTACACCAGCTCATGGGGCACATACCACACAACAACTTTTGTAGTCAGGGGTCACCAACAATGTATACAAGAGCAAAGCTGCCAGCAAATCAGATGCCCCCCCCCCCCCCCACAAACACACACAACAGTAGACCATCATTTCTGCTTGAACACAGACCCACACAATGTTCTATCAGAACTTTCTTAACTATCAGTAGCCAACACTTTATTAAAAGTCCTAGCATGTTAGTTGAGTAGAGTAGGGTATGGTTGCTGTGCATCCCATCAGTTTCTGAAAGTACTATTTGCCTAAATATCTGGTATGATGACATACATCTTTAAGTGTAGTCTCCTTTGTAATTCACCTCTTTTCTACTAGGTCCTGCCTTCTCACTGTCCTGTTGACCTTTCTCCTGCCTGCTGACTGTCATTCTGACCTCCTTCTTCTTCCTTGATACAACAGCACATAATTGTAAAACTCACCGTCACCCATGCTATCCTGCTCAGTGTGAAGCCTGCATGACAACCACAGAAAATACAGGCTGCATTATCATCACTAAGTCCTAACTCTTACAAGTTTCAACTTACTCTTTTTTTAGCACAAAAAAGTGTGGATATCGCCTCTCCTCTTGCTCATGTTGACTCTGTGAATGAAATCTAATCCAAGTTCAATAAAGCAGTCATACATTTGAACTAATCCAATTAATCAGCCTTCAGTACACATGGATTTCAATTACAATGGCTTCCTGTGTCACAATGGATAAACTTTAAAATTTTATCATTAACATTCAAAGCTCTTCATAATCTATCCCCTGTTTATCTTATAGATCTCCTTCAGACTTACACTCCCTCTCGCTCCCTACGGTCTTCACCAGCAGGTCTACTGGTACTACCAGCCATCAACCTTCAGCACAGTGGTTGCAAGGGCTTTTGCCTATACTGCACCCAAACTCTGGAAATCCATTTTCTATCACATCCACATACTGGACTCCATTACAGAATTCAAAACTGTGCTTATAACCTACCTTTTTAAACTAGCTGACTCACTTTAACTGCATTAACTGCATCATCTTGATTTAACACCTTGCTGAGCTATGCTCTGTTGCTTACTGTGTGTTTCATTGTTGATTGTACTCATGTTTTTTTACTACTTTGTTGTTTATTGTATTTGATGCAAGGTGATCTTGAGTGTCATGAAAGCTGCCATTAAATAATTAAAATGTATTATTATTATTATTATTATCCCAACAAAAGTGCATAAAGAAGCAATAGAGTCAATCGGCCCTGCACTGGTGACCATCATCAACAGCTGTCTGACCTCTGGAGTTGTACGAGATCTTTTAAAAATTGGTTGTGATCAACCACTGCTGAAGGGACCCAGTTTAGATCCCTCAAATTTAAAAAACTTCCAGCCAATTTTCAAACTGCCTTTCATTTAAAAAATCCTTGAAAAGATAGTGCTCTACCAACTACTACAGGCACCTAATAACAATATTTTTGAGCAAGCTAAGCAGCACAGAAATTGCCCCTCAGAGTCAAAAATTATTTACTGATAGCTCCAGACTCTGGTGCATGTTTTGTGTTATTATTGCTCGACCTCCATGCAGCTTTTGATATGATCCTTATTGACAGACTAAAACAGTGGGCGAGTATTACTGAAACTGCTCTGGACTGGTTTTCCTCATATTTAGCCATCAGGAGATTTTTTTTTTTTTAGCTTCTGTTGGTGAATTTACCTCACAAACTGCTTAGTGTAAACATTGAATACCACAAGGATCAATTTTGGTACCTGTTCTGTTTACCCTGTACATCTTACCCTTGGGACAGATGATCCATCACCACAACATTGCTTTTGATAGCCACGCACATGACACACAGCTGTACCTGTCATTTAAACCTTTGGACACCAGTAAATTAGCTTCACCACATAGCTGCCTATTTGACATGCATATAACCGAATGTCCCAAAATGTTTTAAAATTTAACTCTGACAAAAGAGAAGTTCTCATCTTTGGCCCTGGACATGTCCCAGAACAAATACCTCTCCTTGCCCCCCTCACTCCCAACATAGTCAGCTACAAAAAATCTGGGTGTTATTCTGAAGTGTAACTTGAGCCTGGAGTCACATGTAAAAAGGTAGTCCAGTTGTGTTTTTATCAACTGAAGAATATTTCCAAAATTAGATCAGTTCTGTCCTTCAGTAACACAGAGAAAATTATTCATGAGTTACATTCTCCCGCCTCGATTACTGTAACGCCTTGTTTACTTGCCTGAACAATCGAGTTATGGAGCAGCTCCAAATTGTTCAAGTTCAGCAGCTAGACTGTTGACCAAAACAAAGCGATTTTCACACATCACACCAATCTTGGCTTCACTGCACTGACTTCCAATCTCTTTTTTTTAGAATCCATTTTAAGGTGCTCTTCATCATATACAACTATCTGATGCCACACTTTATAACTGAGCTCCTTACACCTTACTGTCTGAACAGGCCCCTCAGGTCTACCAGTCTGGATCTTTTAACTATTCCACAGTCCAGGTTAAAAACAAAGGGTGATCAAGCCTTTGCAGTACTTATGCCGCCCTTGTTATGTACTGACAACTTGGCAGTAAGTTAAACACCTTCTGTTCATCAAAACTCTGGAGACAGAATCCAATGTCCACAGGTTTATTGAAGAGAAAAAGGGTGAAGCTGAGAACAGAAAAAAAAAATAAATAAATAAAAACTGCTTACTGTAAATATCCCGTAAATACACTGCAAACACACTTCTATTATTGAGTTAAATTACCCCTTTTCAACTCTACATGTTTACATTGCATATTTAATAAATGATCAACCAAATTACCCATAACAGTCTTAATTTAATATGGTGTCAATCATTGCGACTATAAACATAGCATCGCTTATACATGGAATCGACCGAAAATAGCTTGGTAGCCTTTTTACATCAAACTACACAAAACTTTTTTTTTATACCAAATAATGAATTACAATTGTAGATAATGATAAAAGTTACATGGGAGGCTAACTTCTTGTGTTTCTTAAAGGAACCACTACCTGTCGCAGAAAACAATTGAAATGACTTAGAAAAATGTCATTAGCTAACCTACCGTAACAGAACACTCCCCGTCTGGCATGATTAACCGCCACAACCCAACAGTCTCTAATACAGTTATTATGGCTCCTTCTCAGGAGCGACAAGCAAGACTATCTCAGTAATGGGCCGCAGGAACACTTTAGTCCCTTTCATAGAGATCTTGATCTCTACCTTGCAGACCCTGTTGTCTTTGCTGCGGAGGACTTGAGTACTCAGACCCATAGGCCATCATTCCTCTTAAGTTGGTCATGCTTGAGAAGCACAATGCGTCCATGCTGAAGGTTGGGCTGGGAAGACTGCCACTTCCTTTGTGGCTGAAATGAAGAAAGATATCACTTCTTCCATCTATCCCAGAAGGTTTGAGTCAGATGCTGGATTTGTCGCCACTGGGATTTGTGGAAGTCTTTGACCCAGTCACCAATCGGGGCAGAAGAAAGACTCACTTTCTGAGTGGGGAGGGTTGCTAGTGTAAGGATGTATTCACTGTGGCAGGCTTGTGATCACCTCCCAAGCAGACGTTACCAACTATCACCCATCCCAGGTCGAGTTTCTGGGTGTGGGGAGCATCACGAGGGCCGTTCACCTGCCTGCGCACTTTATGGACTGTAATGATGTCTTGACGGAGGAGACGCATGATGGGAGCATTTGGTTCGAGCTCAGGGATGAGTTGAGCCACTGACTTAAGGTGAGGGTGGTTAGATGCAGCATTGGGTGTCGGAATCTCCAATCTGTTTTAGGGATGTCATTGCATTCCAAGATGCTTGGCAGTAGAAGACAGACTTTTCCATCCACTGATTCAATTTGGATGCCTAAGGCTCTTCTCCCCATGGTCTCCGTTACTCTAGACCAGGTCTGAAGAGAATATGAAGAGGTGGGGCCTTGGACATTGAAGACATCGAAGAACTCAGAATGAGCTAAAGATCTATTGCTATGCTCATCGAGAATTGCATAGACCTTCGCTGCTCTATCACGATGGCCAGCAGGGTAGATTTTAACGAGGCAGATCTTAGAGCACCATCTGTCACTCTGATCACCACCACAGACTTCAGTGCAGCGAGTTGTGACTTCTAAAGATGGTGTAAGGTCTTGCTCCCCGCCATGCTCTGTAGAGAGGCATGGCTTCTGGGTCCATGGTGCTGTCTGGGGTGGAGGGCAGACATGTGCTTCTCACTCCCACACTCAAGACATGTGTTGTGGACTTACAGTTCTTAGCCATGTGTTGTGTAGAAGTGCAACATTTAAAGCAGATTCCGTTCTCCTTCAGGAATTTGCATTCCGCTAAAGGCTTCTCATGGAAAGCCCAGCGCTTACTGAGTAGATGGGGTTTTTTTATGGATGGGACACTGTCTATCGGTATCCTCAGCTTTATATCATCTATCTGAGGCAAGAGGAGCTGTAGGAAGTACATACATTTTGTGGACTGAGATTTCCTTCTGTCTGCTTAGTCTCCATGGAGTCTTGTCTGCTTTTGGTGGAGCATCCACTTGGCCAGTGAAGTTAAAGCTCAGATCGTTCCTTATTTTAGCCTGTTATCGGACGAAGTCAACAAAAACTTCAAGGGGGGGGGGGGCATGATGCTGTTGTTTGTAGCTGGAGCCGTGACACAGCCACTTCTGTTGTAGGCTGAAGGGCAACTTTTGGACTAGAGGATTTATTCCCTGTGACGTATCGAAGTTTCGAGGGCCTGAAAGGTCTCCATCTGCCTTAGTTGCCTCCAGTTCCATGAGGAGATCACTTAACTCATGGAGTTTCGAATAATCTCTGTTGGAGATTTTTGGGATCGATATGTTGGAAAAGTGCATCTTCAATTACTTCGGGGACCCCATAACATGCGTCCAGTCTATCCCATGTCATCCCAACTCCCCTATCTGGGAAGTTAACATGGATTGCCCTGATCCATTTGGCGTGCTCACCTGACTATTTCCCCAGCCACTTGACAAGCAAATCAATCTCCTCACTGGATGTCAATCTAGGCCACAGACCGCATTCTGAAAGGACCGTTTCCAGGCTCTGTAGCTAAATGGTTGGTCATTATAATGGATAAAACATGTGGTGATCACCTCACTGCAAGCGAAATATCTGACAAAGTCAGTCATGCTAGATTGGTCAGGGTGAGGGTAGTGAGGTGCGTGACTGGGCACAGAGGAATGTGGGGGACTGTGGTCTCTGGACCTTGCTCTATATGTGTGATGATAATCTTGCATGTTTCTCAAGTAGAGAGGCATATCTGCAGCGAGCTGTGGCTGCTGAGCTGTTACTCTGTTTGGTGCTGTAGAGCAAAGTTCAGCATCGGCTTGGCTACTCTCTGCCTTGAGGTGTGGGTTTTGGATAGAGAATGCTGACCCTGACTCTTGTGTGTAGCCACCTGATCTCATCTTGAGAGGGTAGATGGGGGGGGGGTTGCCTCGAGTTGAAGCTTGCAGCTACTTCAATCACTGCCTTTAACGGCTGCCTCTAACAATTCTGCTTGAGCCACAGCTGTGGCCATTTCTCTCTCTGACGCCAACATATCCATTGTTGCCTCTAATTGTGCTTTTTCTACTTTTAGTGCCATTTCCTTCTTTGCATAAGGTAGGCAGGCTTTGGCTGCCTCTGCTTTAGCATGAGCCATGGTGGCAGCAGCCCCAGTGGAAGATCCACTTGAGCGTATAGAAGAACATAAAGCATAGGATCTAGTATTTCGTGTGGGGTCTTTCTCTTCCATCGTCTGTGTCCAGTGTATACTATGTTATCTTCTGCGCTGAAGCCGTTGTTTCACTATGCCGCCCTTGTTATGTACTGACAACTTGGCAGTAAATTAAACACTTTCCGTTCATCAAAACTCTGGAGACAGAATCCATTGTCCACAGGTTTATTGAATAGCAAAAGGGTGGAACTGAGAACAGATAAAAAACAAAACAGAACTATTCTTACTGTAAATACCCCATAAATACACTGCAAACACACTTCTATTATGAGTTAAATTACCCCCTTTCAACTCTTACATGTTTATATTGCATATTTAATAAGTTATCAATCAAATGACCCATAACAGTCTTATTTTAATATGGTGTCAATCATTGTGACTATAAACATAGCGTTGGTTATGCATGGAATCGACTGAAAATAGCTTGGTAGCCTTTTTACATCAAACTACACAACACATTTTTTTATACCAAATAATGAATTACAATTGTAGATAATGATAAAAGACCACATTACATACCAACGATGCTACGAATGGCATACGATTTGTGCAGACATTTGCTGATGGAAAAAGGTATGCTAAAAAAATAGCCGTTCTTTCTGCAATGCATCTTCACTTCTTGACTAAAGTCACATGGGAGGCTAACTTCCTGTGTTTCTTAAAGGAACCACTACCTGTCGCAGAAAACAATTGAAATGACTTAGAAAAATTGTATTAACTCAACTACCGTAACAGAACACTGGCGCCGGACTATATAACTGAGCTCCTTACACCGTACTGTCCGAACAGGCCCCTCAGGTCTACCAATCTGGATCTTTTAACTATTCCAGAGTCCAAGTTAAAAACGAAGGGTGATCAAGCCTTTGCAGTACTGGCTCCACGGCTCTGGAACAGCCTTCCAGTAAGCATCAGGTCAGCAGACTCTGCTGCTGTTAAATCTTGTTTTAAAACTCACTATTGCAGAATGGCTTTTCCCAATAACTGACATAGGTCATATTTCCTCAGTTCAGGGGCTGTTAGTTTTATCTATTATTGAGAGTTTTTATTGTTTGTTTGTGTGTGTGTGTGTGTGTGTGTGTGTGTGTGTGTGTGTGTGTGTGTGTGTGTGTGTGTGTGTGTGTGTGTGTATGTATATGTGTGTGCGCGTGCATAGACAGTGCTGCTTGAAAGTTTGTGAACCCTCCAGACATGGTCACTGTTTTTGTAAAAAACATTAAAATAAGCTTATTACACATACATCCAAATCCCAATTTGTAAAGCACACCTTCCAAATAATGGACACACACACAAAAAGAGATATATTTTCATTATTTAATTCAACAAAGGTGGTTTATTTCACAAAAACTGAAAATTTAACATGTGCAAAAGTATGTGAACCCTTGTATTAGTAGCTTGTGGCTCCTCCTTTTGAGGCCATTACTTCAACCAAACGTCTTCTGTAACCACTAACCAGTCTCTCGCATCTGCTTATGGGGATTTTTGCCCACTCCTCCTTGCAGAACTCAGCCAGTTGAGAGAGGTTGGAGGGACATCTGGTATGTACCAACTTCTTCAGGTCTCGCCGCAACATTCCAATTGGATTAAGGTCCGGACTTTGACTGGGCCAATCCAGAGTACGAATCCTCTTTCTCTGAAGCCATTCCTTTGTAGTTTTGCTGGAATGCTTTGGGTTATTGTCTTGTTGCATAATCCATTTTCGTCCCAGCTTCAACTCCCTGACTGATGGCAGGAGATTCTGGTCAAGAATTTTTTGATATACCGGAGAGTTCATGGTTCCTTGGATAATATGGAGTCGTCGAGGTCCAGAAGCAGAAAAGCAGCCCCAGACCTTCACATTTCCACCACCATGCTTCACTGTTGGGAGGAGGTTCTTTTCTTCATATGCAGTGTTGGCTTTTCTCCAAACTTGTTGGTTTTGATTATGACCAAATAATTCTATTTTGGACTCGTCTGTCCAGAAAATGGACTTCCAGAAGGCCTCTGATTTGTCCAAGTGCTCTCTGGCAAAGTTGAAACGGGCAGCTTTGTTCTTTTTTGAGAGCAGAGGCTTCCTTCTAGCAACCCTCCCATGAATGTCATGGCGATTCAATTTTCGTCTGATTGTAGACGCATGCACATTTGTCCCAGATGCTACCAGAGAGGTCTGCAACTCTCTAGAGGTGATGTGTGGGTTGGCCTTTACCTGATTTATTATTTTTTTGGTGCTTCTGGGTGATAGTTTTGATGGGCGTCCACTTCTAGGCAGAGTTGCTGTCATGTTGAAGGCCCTTCATTTGTAAATTATTTGTCTTACAGTGGATGGATGGAGCTGGAATCTTTTGGAGATGGTCTTATAGCCCTCCCCAGACTGATGGGCTGTCACTACCCTCTTCTTCATGTCCTCGGATATCTCCTTTGCTCTCGGCATTGAATTTCTTCACCCTGGAAATCACTTTGTGCTTATTGCTTGAAAAGCGCTCTTTAAATAAAAATATTATTATTAGACCTTTTTTGTGAAGTGTTTGGAATGCTCTCTAGTTAGCTGCTACATTGTACTGGTGGCCCCTGTTGGTAAGTATGTTCACTCATGCCAATAGCTTCTGATGCATTTAGTTGCTGTTGATGAGTAGATTGCTGAACCTGTTGCAATTTCTCTGTTGCAGGTATGGCTTTAGGACTCCACCTCACCTGGAGCTAAAAGCAAGACCTAAACTGGGAGAGAGGGAGGTCACTCTAGCCCATGTTACAGACTGGATAGAGAAAAAACTGGATCAGGAATTCCAGGTATTGAAAGGCATTACTTCTTTTTCTTTTTAACTTAAGTTATTTAACAAACATTCTTAAACAGAATTGCCATCTAAGAGTGCCTGGAACTGTCAGAAACTGACATTTACTGTTAGTTTGTGAATCATTTTGTTATAAGAAATCAGTGTCTAGGAGTGTAAGAATCAAGGAAAATGTTCCTATGATTGTGGGATTAGCAGGTATATCAAAAGTGCTAGGAAGAGAAATAAGGGTTATAAGTTGAATGGATACTCATTAACAATTATGGAGAATGTCCTGGCAGTTTCACAAGTAAAGCACACACTGTTGGCTTAGGCCTGATTGCAGTATGCTGGGATTATATGCTATTAGTTCATTCAAAGGCTTGTATCAGTGATTATATGTGATTATGAAGTTGCTACATCCCTCACCTTTCCCAATTTATGGTTTCTGCCCTTTATCAGAAAATCTTTGTGATGCCAAACATGGATGACGTGTGGCTGACTATCATGCATTCCGCCATGGACCCTCGTACCTCTGGTGGACCCTTAGCTGGCTCCACAGCCAATCCAGAGTCCTCCCAGTAGGAGAAGGGAGCTTCCAGCCAACCAGCCATACAAAAAAATGTTTACAGTATTTCCCTGAGCTTGTGAAGTCTCAAAATGGAAACTAGAGCCAAAGTTGATAAGCCAGACACTACTGTAACACATACACACATTCCCATAGCAGGGGGGTCTCTCATCTGCCATAGAGAAGGCCATGAATTTTGAAGGAACCAAGATTAGGTTCTCCTAATCAAGGAAACACTTGAGACTACCTGTTGCTTGCTGCTTTACTCAGTACTTATCTTGGTCAGATGAAAAGGATATTTGGAGAAATAATATTGTAACCTCGACTGTCAAAAATGGATTGTTGAGAGTTATGCTTGGCATGGACAGGGTTGAGTTAAGTTAATGGGGGGACTATATTGGGATGTATAAAGTATATTATGTCCTATGAACACATCACTTTAGAAGCATTCACCAGATACCTTACATCTTGCTCTTGTCAGATTTTCTCTGAAGGCACAAGGGAGGAAAATATAATGTGATGACACAGCATGTTATTTGAGACACTAATTTGACGGACCTCGGATGGACAGCATGCACTTTGGTTGAGGAATGTCACAGGGGTATTGTAGTCCTTTGTAGTATAGTGAAGCTATGATAAGTACAGGGTTCTGATGTCATGATGAAATCAATAGAATTTCATTGTGAAAACAGTTAGCAGGTCTAATGGTAGAGTTGGAAAAACAAAGTTTATATTTAAGTGTCACGGAATTGGAAAATGCTGATACTTGATCTCCTGTTTCTGATTTTTGCTTCATGAAATATCCAATCTGCAGAGTGCAGTGTGTCCTGACGTTGACAGTCTTCAGACTGATGGAAACTAACAGTTTTTATTTGTGCTGTGACTACACACTCTCGACACCCTAACCCACCAAAACTGTAATTTATATGCAAATGACCCTATGATTAATGTGTGCATGGAGCTACATGAACTAAGAATTTCCACCCTTTCGTTAACCTCTGAAAGCGAATGCTAAAGAGCCAACTCACTTTTTTGTCGGCAAATATGCTTCATTTCACTGATGCCTTTGTAAGTTCCATGCTGCAGTAATTACAAATACTTGGGCATGGTAAGTGCAATGATAGAAGTTATGTATACAGTATGATCTAATTAAATTATCATACAAAAGTATGTGTGGAGAGTGATATGTGCAAGGTCTCTAAAACCACTATTGAATGTATAAATGGATACATTAGCCCTGTTGATGTTTTGTGAAAAATATTCTTATCCAATCATGTTTCGATTGGGGTTTGCAAACTATTGCACAAATACAGTATAGCCTTTTCTTTTCAATGTAATAAACACTATTCCACCTAATGGGTATCTCTGCAGATGTGCTGGCCAATCAATATTTGAATTCATTGCATTAAGCTTATTGACCATTTGCCGAGTAGCAGTTAGTGTATTTATTCATGCGTTCGTATCACTTATCTTGGTAATGTAGGACATGACTTCAAATGATCAACTCCAATAACTTCTAATGCTTTGAAATCAGTTTCCTCCCCCCATGTGTTGAATAAAAAAATAAATGAAGTCTAACAACACCTAGATGAAGGTGAATACTGTAGTGCTTTAATTGCCAAAAATGCATAGCCGTGTTATTTAACTCCTGTCAGAGGCCATCTTTTATAAACTGTCATACCCCTAATCCCAGCCCTAGTTGTTTAATTAGGCATACAGTGACAGATAATCTTCCTGTTCTAAAGTATACATCCTCTATTGACACAGCATTTTGAGATGATACTCTGAAATATCAACATTGACTTTGTTTACATGAATTTGTGTTCATTCATTGCTTAAGCACTGTGCCATTTTTGTGATACAGTGTATACGATATAATTTATAAGGTAAAATATAATATATACTACATCTGATACATTGTGCTTGAACTCATCGGGGTAGACAAAGGCACAAAGGCTGGGTTTTGTTTTTTGTTTTGCCTCTCTGACAAACCAGAACGAAATGAGTGGAACTCCCATTGGAAATATAAAGATGATGTAGTTATGAAGTGTTAAGGAGTTTTTAATTTTGCCGTATAATTTAAAGGCCAAACTGATTGTGTATCTGCCTCATTTACAAAGAAAAGGTTATCTAGTTTAAGCCTTTAAACCGTTGCAAATGTTTGTTTTGCAGGCCTTATCCTCACATCTGGAGAGAAAACCATACATTTTGTATCAAGAATTGTAATGCCAGGTACAAATGAAGAAATACTGCTTTCTTTGTAATTATTCGCTGTTGATTGAGAATAAAGATTTTTCTGATGAACCTTTCATGCGTGTGCTTGCCTGCTTGCGTGTGTGCGTAAGCGCGCATCTGGATCGACTCCTCCCCCCCCCCTCCTTCCTTCCGCCCTTGGGAGTTTAATGTTCCCTAGCAACCGACGGACAACAGTCTACAGTCCAATGGTGAGACCACGTTTTATTCAGGAAAATGAGTACTTTATTTTATTATAGATTTTAGACATCTGGATGATAGCAGTTATCCGGATATTTGTTTATCTGATAGATACCCTCGACTTAATTAAACCAGCTGATCCGTTAACGGCAGCTAACGCTAGCGTTAATGTTGGCTTTGACTTTGTGAGAAAGCCGGACGACTTTAAAGATTATTTTTTTTCGTCATTTTCTGTTTTAATTTCAACAGTAGAGAGAGACAGGGAAGGTAGGGGAGAGGTGACATGCAGCAACCGGCCCGGGCTGGATTCGAACCCAGGCCACTGCGCTGAGGACTGTGGTGAGCCACCGGGGCGCCCCAAGTCAGACGGCTTTAGTTACATCATTAGCAAAGATCCATTCATGTTAATCGAGTCGTTTGCTACGGCACGCCGTTGGTGTTATAACGTTTCATTATAACCTATCGGGTGGTCTTACCAAATGTTACGGCGCAGGCTAGGGATAAATCTACACCACAAGACGTCTAGACGAAGAAGGACATATCGCCACAACACTGGTACATAACGACAACAGTGACTCGATAATATGGCTTATAGCGCTCTCTCTCGCACGCTCGCTCGCTCTCGCGCTCTCTCCCTATGATATATATATATATATGTGTGTGTGTGTGTGTGTGTGTGTGTGTGTGTGTGTGTGTATGGATGTATTATGTATATATATGTATGTATGTATAACTTTGTTAAAAGAAACACTCAACAGTAGGGAAAGTGCTCAACAAATAACCTTATTGTAGCTTTATTGCACCCTTGTGGTAGCTTTATTGACAGCTGATGATTGCGTATGGCATGGAACAGGCTTGTACTGTCTCAAAGAATTTACTTGATTCACTGGATTATATATATATCATAAGGCATTGTAAAAGTTTGTTGTACACTGATATATTAGTGTTTTCAATTCTTTTTGATACTGACATAACTTGGACATTGTATGGTAATTTAGGTAATTACATGTATAGAGATAATGTTATTGCAGTTGGCTTAGTGAACATGATGTTAATGCTTGTATCATCATGCAGTCTAAACCCCATCACAAAATCAATGGAGGAGAGTGTTGGAAGAGGAGATGAGGGGGAGGAGTCCATCATCCGGGATGCAAAAGGAGACGAGCAGCCAGATGACTCTGACATCCCAGCAGAAGATTCACCTGTGCCAGAGGTACCAAGTCTAACAGAGAGGATTGCACTGCACAGTTCGCTGTAACAACCGTTATAACAAAACCTTCCAGTCAAGAAATTGTGGTTGAGTAGAAGTAGTACTGGGTTTGAAATGAAAATATGCCGGAACTCTGTGCATATGTGCAGTACTTTGAAACATATGTGTGTTTCCCAGTGTGGCTCAGAGGACTGCTCTGACAGGAAGCTGCCGCACACGGAGGCAGATGATCTGTCCTGCCAGGCTCGGTCTGGAGATGGGGGTGCTGATGGAGTGCCCCTCAACCCAGGTCAGACAGACACCGCTCTGGGTCAATGATGATTTGTTTTCCCTTTCTCCTTGAGATATTCGATCTGTGTCTTGGGAGAAAAAGAACTTTAATAATCTACCTTTATTTCAAGATAGCTAAATGGTAATTTTGCCTTATCCGATAGGGCAATTGAGAAAGACTAAATCTGGGTAAAAAAGAGAGAGGCAAATACACAGTGAGGGTACTGAACTGGATATGTAACCAGGAAGTTGTGGTCCGGCTGAACGTAAATGTTACAAACGTAATCTGATTGGGCCACCTGGATGTTTGCATTACTTACTTAATTAACCAATGAATGAATGAATAAACCTTTCTTTCTCCTGATATTAAAAAGTTGTAGAAACATGAGACAGCATATGGATATAACAATTAACAGGCACACAGACTATTACAAGACAAAGTACAAGAGACAAACCTAAGAAATAAGATCAATATTGCCAATGAATCAGACATTCCCAGCCATCAATTGGTAACTCATGTTTTCTCTTGGTCTAAGTGCAAGATAATATAGGTGGGGACCTGTCACATCTCACCACAGCTGACAACATGGAGAATCAGACAGCAGAGGAAGAGGATGCAGATGAGGAAGAACTAATTGTTCTCGACCCTGAGCATGTCAGAACCTTATCCTTATATCAAATCAAATCAAATCAATTTTATTTTTATAGCCCAATATCACAAATTACAAATTTGCCTCAGTGGGCTTAACAGCAACACAACATCTGTGTGTTGCTAGCCTAATATTCATTTAGGTACCATACCAACATATTTACAAACACCCTCTTTCATCATTCTGGATTATGAAGAATGGTAGCTGTTTCACAGTGGTGTTTTTACTAATCAATACACAATATACAAGGATGTGCATTTGCTACCACTTTTCACATGGCACTAAACTCTCCAAAGTAACATACACACTATGCTCACCAATGATGGAAAGTAATTTAAAAACAAGCTCCAAAGAGGTAAACGAGTTTATCAAATGGCCATTTTCCCCCCAAAATGTCACAGTGCTCTCTTTAACATTTCACCAGATATCTAGTAATCGCAGTGTAGTACCATCGAATCTGAAGTGAATGTAAATTTGTTTCTAGCCTCAAGTGAGAAGGTTCCAGACAGCCCTGAAGAACCACCTGAGTAAGCAGCTGGAGAGACTCAACATGGACATAAACGAAAAGGTGAGCTTCTCCTTTCTTACGAGCACATTGCCATTTTCTTTTGTCTTTTGTTGTTGGCTAGTCTTTTCAGCTTCTTTTCATTCCTTACATATATGTATATATATTACATACGAGCAGAACACACCCCACACAGTACGCAGAACATGCAGAATTCTCCATTGTGGACCTTCTGGTGGATGTTTCAGTCCAGTGGAGGGCGCCATTGGCTTTATTTTTGTTCACTTGCGCTTATTCTGTTTTTTGTTTTACTAACATCTTAAAGCTTTCAGTTAAAAAAAAGATAAACAAAACAAAACAATTGCTAAGAAAGGTTTTTATCTCAATAAATCACCTTAAAACGAAGTAAAAAAAAAACAGGAAAATTTTGGGTTTGTTATAGATTTCTTTCTTTCTTTCTTTCTTTCTTTCTTTCTTTCTTTCTTTCTTTCTTTCTTTCTTTCTTTCTTTCTTTCTTTCTTTCTTTCCATAGACCTCTTACATGAAACTCACCCAACATCTTGACGTATTTATCTTTGTCCGTCTGCTTTAGTTGGCAGTTGAGAAGGCAGAGGGTAGCCATATGCAGGAGTTGCGTGTTGAGGTGTACAGAGTGCAAGAACAGCTTGCCAAACTCCAGGCCAGTCTCGAAGACCATCACCAGACCACTGTACAGGCAACAACTGAACGTCAGCAGGCCCAGGATCAGCTGGAGGCAATGAGGAGTCAGTATCGCGGGACAGTTGGCCAAGCCGACAAGGACAGGACTAATGGTGAGAGTGCTGATCACCGACTGGATAGATGGTGCTCTTGTTGCATGTTTGAATACATTGCATAAGGTCAAATATTGCATTGATGTTGCTGGTAACTACGTTGTTTTGTATCAGTTCCCAGAGTTCAGTTACAGATGTGAACTTTTTTTTTTATTCACCGGGAATCTTTTATATATATATATATATATATATATATATATATATATATATATATATATATATTTTTTTTTTTTTATTTCCCCCTTTTTCTTCCAATTGTACTTGACCAATTACCCCACTCTTCCGAGCCGTACCGGTCGCTGCTCCACCCCCTCTGCCGATCCGGGGAGGGCTTCAGACTACCACATGCTTCCTCCGATACATGTGGAGTCACCAGCTCCCACTTCCCCTCGAACAGGTGCCCTAACTGACCAGAGGAGGCGCTAGTGCAGCGACCAGGACACATACCCACATCCGGCTTCCCACCCGCAGATATGGCCGACTGTGTCTGTAGGGATGCCCGACCAAGCCGGATGGAGGTAACACAGGAATTTGAACCATCCATCCCCATATTGGTAGGCAATGGAGTAGACCGCCATGCCACCCGGACGCCCCCTTTTTTTTTCATCTTAATCGTGTAGATGTGTACACCATCTGAATATTGTGAAGCTAAATTGCTTATTTTTTTTGTGTGAAATATATACAATAGCCTCTGTGCAGTGGTAAAACAGAATCAGTGGCAGGCCATATATCATAGCCACTTCACTCACACTGTGTGACCCCTTCACAGTGTTCCAGCTGCAGGCAGAGATAGAGAACCTATTGCAGCATCTCTGCTACATGCAGGATGTCAATGCAGACCTGCTCTCTCACGTACGTGTCATGAAGAACGCAACACGTAAAGCGGATGCTGAGAAAACAAAGGCTGAAGAACAAAAAAACCAGCAGGTAAGAATGCTAGTTTCAAAACACAAATGTTTGAAAACTTCTACTGTATTGGCACATAGTGGAGGCACGACACTGATTAGTAGTAGGCATTGAACATTTTATTTCTTTAAGCATTGTTATTCGTGAATGTACAGTGGTTGACTGACATAATTGTGCCTCTTTCATCAGGACTTGTATGTGGAGCGTCTGACAAAGGACTTGGAGAGACTGACGGAGAAGATGGCAGTGTATGAGGCCCAGGCCAGCACCCAAGCAAAAGAGACACAGGCTGCCAAAGAAGTCCTCTCTGAGGTAGCTAAAGCATGACAATACATGATTGAAGTCTTTGACTGTAATCCACAAGTCCAATGAATGTGAAGGAGATTGTTGTGGTGACATCAAGCATCTTTCCATTCAAATGCCAAGCAAATCCTTTGCCAAATTTTTGAAAAGGAGAAAAATAACAAAGTGCCAATCAGTTGTTTCCATGAGGTGTCTTTTTGAGTAAATTACCAATCTGCTCGTGAGTATGACTCTCTCATTAAAACATTCAAGAGAAAAACAGAACCATGAACAAGTATTACATGCCATTGGAGGAATTTGTGAAACTCATGTCTAGCCACCCTTGTAAACTGAAATGTCCACTGACCACCTGCAAGAGTAAAAACTTTTTTTTGTCAGTATTCATGATATCTTAGATGTCTTTTTTAAGATTTGGCATCTCCATTCAGCTTTTTATTCACAATTTCAAAATTTGCATAAAAATATCTTGACGGAAATCTAATTAAGTGGTGCTTAGGATATTTTTTTAGACTTCTGCTACTTGTCAAAATGTCTGAGACAAAACAGATGAAAAGTAACGGCAGCACAGATTTGTTCAGTGAGGAATGGCAGGCCTCTGTCATTGCCTAGTGAGAATTGACATTGCGGGACTCTAGTCCATAAATATATGCTTATAGAGAGAAGGTTGAGTCCAAATGGAGGGAAAACAGCGAAATATACAAGGTACACCCACATGCTCCCAGATTCCCACCTATAATGTCTTTAGTCAGTAAACAACACTCATACATCTAATTTTACATATTTGTCCATACCTTCAGTGAAAAGACAGAACAAGAAAGACTTTATAAAGACTTTTGGCCAGCACGGTGGCCCAGTGATTAGCACTGTCACCTCACAGCAAGAAGGTCCTGGGTTTGAACCCCGGGGTTGTCCAACCTTGGGGGTCATCCCAGTTCGTCCTATGTGTGGAGTTTGCATGTTCTCCCCATGTCTGTGGTGGGTTTTCTCCAGGTGCTCCGGTTTCCCCCACTATCAAAAAGACATGCATGTTAGAGTTTATACTCCTGTCTGTGCCCCTGACCATGGCAAGGGAAAAAGAACTGGAGTTGGTCCCTGAGTGCAGCATTTACATTACATTACAATCATTTAGCTGACACTTTTATCCAAAGTGACTTACAATAAGTGCATTTAACGTAAGAAATCAGGAGAACTACTAGTCATCAGAGGTCATGAAGGCGGCAGCCCACTACTCCTAGCTATACAGATCACAGCTAGGATGGGTAAATTTGCAGTAAATTAATTTCCCCAAGGGGATTAATAAAGGGACAGGGTGGCGCAGTGGTTAATGCGGTCACCTCACAGCAAGAAGGTCCTGGGTTCAAGCCCCGGGGTAGTCCAACCTTGGGAGTTGTCCTCTGTATGGAGTTTGCATGTTCTCCCCGTGTCTGCGTGGGTTTCCTTCGGGTGCTCCGGTTTCCTCCCACAGTCCAAAGACATGTAGGTCAGGTAAAGAGGCCATACTAAATTGTCCCTAAGTGTGTGTGTGTGTGTGGCAGTTCTGGCAAATGCCAGAAGGGCCGCTGCATTTTTGGGCCACTGGGCGCTATATTCTGAGAAGAGAAAAAAAAAAGTTTTTTTTTTGTACCTAAATAAATTCAACACAGGCGGCTACAATCGCGTATCACAGCAGCCCACTATACAGGATGGGCCAGCCCACTTTTTTAGGGGAAGGGGGGGCTCCCTGGTAAATTATGCTGAATAGTGTTGGTGTAAGGTGGCGAGCAGGAGCAGCCCCTCCCCCTCCTCAAGTGGATCGGCCCAGGTCTAGGCTTATGTGCAGTCACAGTGCGGTCAAGATGGTCAAGTTCATCTTTGGTCGAGTTCAACAATAAAATGTTAAAAATGGTAGAAAACAGTAAAAATAGAAAAGGAGGTGCTGAAAAAGAAAGAGAGAGGAAAAAGAAAAGCCATTTAGCTGGCACAGCTAAATGTGCCAATTTAACTATGTTTATGCAGCCTGCCATGTCCAAAACAACTAAACTAGCTAACGTTAACAGCAGGAATGAGGAAGAGGAGCACAAAGGAGGAAGAGACAGAGAGACAAGCTAACGAGGAGGGAGAGAGCCTGGCTAACAAGGAGGGAGAGAGACACAAGCTAACAAGGGAGAGAGTCAAGCTAATGAGGAACTACTAGAGAGACATGATGCTAATGAGGTACGCCAACGAGAAGGGTGAGAGACACAACGAGGAGGGAGAGAGACATAACGATCTTAACTATTTCACGTGGCCAAAACCACACGAGTTGGATTTATCTTTCAAGTATCACCCAAATCAGACCAGCAACATCAGTGTGTTTCAAACAACCAATGGTACAAAATGGTCGTGGCTCACATGCTGCACTGACATGAATAGAAATAGGCCTGTCCCCTTTAGCTTTCGCTAAAGGGGACAAATCTGACAATCCATTCATAACCCGGGTGACAGACTGGCAACATATCCACCAGCGAATTGCAGAACATGAGAGATGTGAACAACATAGTGTGTGTGCAGATGCATACCTCTTGCGGATCAGCAAAGGAAATATACAAGACTTAATCAATGTCAATCAGATGTCTGCCACGAGAGAACAAGTGATGGAGCGTATTGTTGAGATAGTTAAGGTAATAGGGAAACGTGGCCTCAGTTACAGAGGAAATAAATTCGAAGCTGCCTACACTTTAGATGATAATACTGCAGACCACGGAACGTTTTTGGAACTTGTTATTTTGGTCAGCAAATTTAATTTGTCTCTGTAACAGCATCTAAATAAGTGCATTGAAAATACCAAGCAATTGCACTGAGCTGGAAGTACAGGCAGAGGTTCACTTGTCACGCTCCTCTCGAAAACAACAGTGAACACTGTTATAGAGGTTATAGGCCGTCTTATTAAAAAATCAATAGCTGCTGAGGTTAAGGAGGCCGGAATGTATTCCATTCAAATCGACACCACTCAAGATATTGCAAGCAAAGACCAGTGCTCAGTAATAATCCATTACGTAACAGATGTGATACATGAGAGATTGATTGCGCTTGTTGACTGCGAGTCATCTTCTGGAGATTATTTCGTTGATTTGCTAAAGCAGGTGCTGGACAAGATGCACATTGATGTTAGTGAGTGTGCCGTATATTCCACGGATGGGGCCATGAACATGCAAGGAGAGTACAAGGGCTTTTCTGCCCTGTTGTCAGCCCATTCACCGCAACAAGTGCATGTCTGATGCTATGGACATGTTCTTAACCTGGTACTCACCGACACCACTGGTACGGTCATAGCCAGTGCATCGCTATTCTCTCTCTTAAATGACGTAGCCGCATTCTTGAAAGAGTCATATAAACGAATTAACATATGGGAAGAAGTAAGCCAGGACGTGCGTCACAGGCATCTGTCACCAGGTGGTGGGCAAAAGATGTAGCACTGAGGAAGGTGTTTGGCCAGTTTGGTGATCCAGAAAACTGTCTCTACATTGACCTGATTGTCACACTGATGGCCATAATGGATTTTTATTATTTATTTGTTTATTTCGAATGTTAACATTTTTTTAAAATGTATAATATAAGAAAACAAAAGAGAAAAAAAATCAAAAAAGCAAGCAATATCACCATCAAACATTTGTTTTAAATCTTGGCAGTTTGAAAAGGAGTAAGCAGAAGTAAAAAGAAAAATTTTCTAGTCCTACCCCCTTTTTCTATTTCAGTATTTCAACAGTGAACTGTGTGATGTAAATGAAAACTCAATCATCTACCACCAGTGACCATGACGTCTATCTAGTAAACCATACAAAGATCATTCATTCAACACAACAAGAACAAAGCAAGTGCAGAGCAACATCAAAACAACTCAAGAACAACTCACACAAGATGTCACAGCTCCATCCCATATCTGTTCAAAATATTATTTTTAAAGTCTTTTAAATTTGATTATTGATTCACATGTTTTCATTTCATCACTGCAATTATTCCATATCTTGACACCTTTGGTTGTGATACAATGTTATTTTGCATTTGTCCTTACTGGGTTTTGTTTAAACGTACATATTCCTCTCAGGTCATAATTACTTTCCCTCAACTGGAACAACCCCTGGATACCATTGGGTATGTTAGAAGACTAGACTAATACTTTATGTCTATCTCTGCGTAGATGAAGTGGATTATTAAACCGTTATAAAGAATCGTACTGACTACCGAACTTCTGCTGGAGGGAAAAAATGCAGCCTTCGTTTATTCGGTCGTTTTGAAGGAAAAAGAAAAATGAACAGCGTCTCAGTGACGTAATCAATCCGCGCATGCAAGCGCAACACCGCCCACTTGTGGACAAACAAAGTCGTAAACAAAATAATAGTACACAGTAACACATAGTCATACAAATACACTGGTGTCATATCTCAACACTCCCACTTATGAATCATGAGCTTACTGTATACCTTTTCATATTCATAGAACAAAATTAAAAAAAAACTTGGTATAACCCATACCACTCACATTTCACACACCAAACGTTGCCTTAGTAAATGTCTTCAGTTTTACCTTGGATGCGGGCTTCGTCATTACATTCGCAACCATTTCGTCTGTAAGGCAATACACCAATGACATCCTTTCCTTTGACTCCTTGGAGTACACACAATGGTCTGATTGATTTTGTGTAAAACCATCACCTGTCAAACACTCGTGTAACAGTAAGTTCCAATTGCGGCCAGACTGCTTGAGGCCGTAGATTGACTTCTCTAGTTTACACACTAGTTTTTCTCCCTTCTCAATATAACCCTCAGGTTGTTCCATGTATATGTCATAGTCTATGGGGCATGAAGATAGGCCGTCTTTACATCCATCTGGTGTAAAATCAAGTCATATTGAGCCGCCTTCTGTAGAAGCACTCGGGACACTTGTTAGGTTGGCTGTTGGCGAAAATGTCTCCCCATAATCCACCCCAGCTCTCTGGCTATATCCCTTTGCTACAAATCTAGCCTTGTACTTGTCGTGTCCGTCTATATCTGTCTTTATCGCATACACCCACCTTCCACCCACTGTTTTCTTGCCCTCTGGCAATTTCGTAATGGTGAATGTTTTGTTGTCTCTTAGAGACTCCATTTCCTCGTCCATTGCCCTGGACCATTTTTCTGATTCTGGCGATTCCATGGCCTCTTTAAAGGTCAGAGGGACACCGCACACTGCCCTGTATGCATAATCTATAGTAGTGAGTGAGCTGTCATCACTGTCGCCCTGACTATAGTCAATCAGGTATCTCGGAGGGTTGCGTTCCCTTTGGGGGTACCTCCCACTGGCTGAGGCTTGTGACGTCACCCTTGGATGCTCCTCGTCATCGTCCTCGGGTGCTGACTGTGTACCGTCAGTCTGTACATTTTTCTGTACTCTAGGCTGAGTTGCAGCTGTCTCAACAGACTTTCTCTCTCTTACCCAGTCTTCTGGGTGCAGACCTGGTGTCTGAGTCTCATTTTCACTAGTTGCCTTGTGTACAAACTTAACTAGTCTGTGTTTCTGTACTTTCTCTTGGTCAGGGTAGTAGACTAGGTAGGCCGGGCTGTTCTTGTCGTGTCCTACAAAACGCCCCCTCTCACATCTAGAATCTAATTTTCCCTTGTCCTGCTGGTAAGCATAGCATTCTGTCCCGAACTTTTGCATTCTAGCCATGTTGCACTTTTTTCCTGTCATTGCCGTCTATGGCGTAGTGCCTGTGTGCTTGTTGAAGCATCTGTTTCTGGTGTGGGCTGCCTCCTGTACGGCATAATACCAGAGGCTCTTTGGTAGACCACTATCTATTAGCATACACCTTGCCATCTTGAATAGTGTGCGTCCTTCTCTCTCTGCAATGCCATTTTGATGGGGAGAGTATGGGCAGGACGTCTCATGTCTTATTTTGTTCCGTCTCAACAGGGTTTGAAACTCCTTGCCTGTAAACTCAGTTCTATTATCCGACCTTATGCATTTCACTGTCCCATAGGGAGCTACATCTGCCAGAAATTTCTCGGTCGCTTGCACTGTGTCACTCTTTGTTTTTAAGAAATAAACACACACAGCCCCTGTGCACACATCTGTAAATGATTGCATGTACCTGAAACCATTAATGGACTCGTTTGCCACAGGACCGGCTAAATCAGTGTTTACCAACTCCAGTGGTGTCTTGGCTTTGTCTGTAGGTTTACTGTTCCTGTTTTGGGTAAACTTCCCTTCTATGCATACTGCACACTCTTTGTCAGGTTTACACACTTTACCCTTTATATGCATACCATCAGTGATATCCTGTAGCTTTATGATATCGTCATAGTTGCAGTGGCCCATTATCTCATGCCAAGTTTCTATATCATGGCTCACATGGCACTTTTCAACAACACATTCAGTTTGCAAATAGTACATTTTCCCCTGTACAAAAATGTCAAGCCTGGTACCATCTGGTAACATCAGGGCATCTCTGCCCTCTTTGAAGAACACACGGGCTCCGTGTGCTGTTGCAGACTTCACAGAGAAGCGCTCTTGGGGGTACGATGGAATATATAGTGCGTTCCGCAGTGTCACTCTACACCGTCGCCCCTCACTGTCGAGCAGACATACCGTAGCATCTCCCCTGCCCTGCACCACACCAA